>NC_142662.1:14769786-14924702 GCF_026168435.1 Sesamum indicum | reverse complement strand
CGAATATGATCACTAATAGTTAAGTTGAGAGATCTCACGGCCATGTCATCACCGAGACTCAATACCATCTCGTCCTTACGCAGTCTTCTGTTTCTTTCCAGCACCTATAAATCATTGCAGATGTGAGCTCCACAGCCGGTATTCAATACCCAAAAAGCAGAATAGTTATCATATCCACCTCAATCACAAACATACCTAGGTTGGAGAGGAGTTGTGGGCACTCTCTCTTCCAATGCCCCTTTCCATGACAATAAATGCAGACATCATTTGCCCTCGAACGCTGTGACCTGCCATTTTTCCCTTTTCCTTTGCCTTTCCCACCAGGATAGCGGAAGTGCTATGAGCATTAGCAGTAGCTGCGACAGTTTTTCCCTTTCCCTTCTTCCACTTCCAACGTCTGGCCCTCTTGCTTTTCGCCTTGGAAGTCGAAGCCTCTCCTACCAATACTACCGGCGCAGACTTATGGATCGTTGCCTCGTATTGAACCAGCATATTAATTAACTCATGAATAGACTTCTCAAGTCCGGTTATATTTTAGTTAATAATAAATAGGTCGTAGGATGGAAGAAGTGATTAAAGGATCACATCGATGTACATGTCATTGTTAAGCCCAGCTTTGAGGTCTTCGAGCTTCTCCACTAGAGATAGCATCTTGACCCATGACTTTTTACAGAAGATCCCTCAGTCATCTTGGTCCTGAATAATGCTTTTGTGGCGGCATATCTTATATGCCTATCAAGAACCGCATAATCCTCTTTCATGTGAAGCATTATCGAGGAAACATCTTCTATCTTGTCATATTGCTTTTGGATGTCATTCGTCATCAAAGCTAATATGATATTGGACTCAAGCCACTTCTCGAACGTAACACGTTCTTCGGGCGAGGACCCTTCCGAAAAGGCCGTCGGGAGTGGCTTGTCTAGGACATAACTCTGGTTCTCGAAATTTAGGACAATCCTAAAATTCCTAAGCCTGTCATTGTAGTTCGTGCCATTGAATTCGTTAGTCTTCATAATAGGGGTTAAAGGGTTTTTAGACATTTTCTACATAATAGAAATTAAAAATAGAAATTAGTAAATGATTGTAATATGATAAATAAGTTTAGATCATAGTCTTTAGTCTTTAACTCTCCCACTATTTATACGAAAGTCCACCACTCTCAAGTGGAGTTTCAGAAAATCATTTTCTAATGGGCTTGAATCCACAAGAGCATTACCATGTCCCGCTTTTACGATTCACATGGAAAAAGCCTTGTGGGAGGTAATTACTACCATTCTCATTCCATGAGATTTAGAAGATATTTTGCCCCACCTCTTCACATGATCCCGAAGATTCCAAGCGAATCATGTTACTCGGTGTTAAGTCCGAACCATCAATCAAATCACACTTCACTCTTCGCCTTCCACGACTTGTGAGACAGGAAAACGATGAGCTGGTGCAACTTTTTTCTATTTCAAGTGTGCCACGACTCGTGAGACCACACTTGGGTAGTGGTAGTTTCCTCACCATATTATTGTAGATTGAAGGCATGGACAGACCAAAATAATTTTGATACAAGTCCATTATAGGCCTAATATTCAATTTGGTCCAATCAAGTGAGAGTTAAGTTTGAGTGTTTGATCAAAACCTCATCACATAATAACATTGCATGCTTAAATATTAAATACGAAAAAAAAATTAAGCGCATCACATGCAAGATAGCCTAGCATACCCCTGTGGGATGATCACGAGCCCATCGTATGCAACCCACTGAGCCCGTAGTGAGTCTAGCGTCTGTATAAGGTGGCCCTATGCTATTACAAAAGTAATTTACCCATTAACATATAAATGACCTTTGTAATTGCTCCATGGGCCTCCTTCTCTGTGGGTATGTTTTATTACAAAAAATAAAATCCTCGCTAAAAAATCCTATACTACTCTCATTACAATTGAAAAGAACCCTTGATCAAAAGTCAAGGGAGTACATAGAAAGGATAACAAGCCTTATTGTTTCAAGATAAAAAATGAGAGAAGGAGAGAGAAGAAAAATTAAAAGGGCATACGAGCCCATCCAACAAACATAATGCATACAAGTAGTCAAGGGCTCCGTGACCATCCATCATCACAAATTATATCCAATATCATAAAATAAATTATATGAAGAAACTACAAGTTCAAAATTCACAATTAAAATGATGATTCCAAAAACCATGTGCATCCAATGCACACATTACACCAAATTAATCGTGCAGTTTTAATTTTAAAAAAAAATCCAATTTTATTCCAAAATTAAAATAGCAAAATTAATAAAATCCAAAAAATCTGATTTTCAGAGAATTGGCAAAAAACGGCCCAACCGCCGGCCGTCGGCCTGTAGCCCGCGCGGCCAGCCCCTGCGTGCGCTCGACCGCTCGCGTACCATGCAGTGCGGTCGCCAGCGCTGCTGCTGCTGCAAATATTCTTTTTTGTTTCACCAATACAAATAAAATACAAGCATTTTTCAAAAAATAAAAATATTTTAAAATACTTCAATCATCCAATCAATTGCAAAATTCAAACAAGTTATTTTCTTCATATAACTACCAATAAGAAAAGCAATAAAACATACTTTTTAAAGCCATAAAAGACATGTCAATATGCAAATCACACAGAACCAACAGTCTCTACATCGAACCGGGCTCTGATACCACTTGTAGGGACAAGCGGATTGGCTTGAGAACGCACCAGCAGAAGCGGAAAGCGAAATATGTAGAAGATAAAAATTAAACCAACGTATCAAAGGATGTACTCTTGGTGTTTCCAAGTGTTCGATGTAGTATGAAAATAAAAAAGGTCAAAATAAAACTATACGAGACTGTGTATGAAACAAGTAAAAGGGAGAAAATGATACCTTTTAGGAATCATTTACTTAGACGAAACGTTCACCCGAGGTTCCAACTAGCAGCTCTCAATACGTGCACACCACATTGAAAATTAGGATCTCTTGATCTCTTTGCTAGAAGAGAACAATAGAAAATACTCCAAGAGAAGATAGAGAGAGGGCACTCCAAATGCTAGGGAAGGAGAGGGAATTTTTTTTTCTTGTATAATATTGTGTGACAATTATTTCTGAAATAATTATATACCATGTCTATATATATCTTGTATTGATGAAAAACAATATGTCAAGATACATTCTTTCATCTACAAGGTATTTCTTCTTTATTCCAAATAAAGAGGATCCCTCAGTTGACCAAAATAGCACTTTACAAAATTGCAACTTGTTGGTCAATTTTTTCTTCTATGGAATTTTTTAATGGGCTAAGGGAGGGGCCGATTTTTATGAAATAAAATTCAAGGCCCAATGTTTTAACTGGTCCCAGTAAAGTTCATTTACTTGAGCCCAACATGTATTTAATCTAATTAAATACATAAGCACAAATTGTTAGCTTCCATATGATGATCTCCGTCAGTCAATTCAGTCAATTTGATACCTAGTCAATCAACCCACTAAGATCGCATAGACACACCTTGTCTGTTACTGATGAAATGCGGAACTCATCAAATGGACGCAACTCTTAGTGCAAGTCTCCTTAAGAAACTCGATGCCTAATCTCGAGGTTCTCGACAAAGAACATTTCAGACCCAACCCCTCGACAGTTGATTTCATGACCACCATCCAATGCAGTTCAACTGCATGGTTGTTAAGTGGTATGTGAGCTTTGTTGTGATGTTTAAGCAGATATAAACATACAGAATGAGCACAACAAATAAAGAAGCTGATAAGCGATATTTTATTCATTGAATAATAATTCCATAACATCGAGTATTGTCAAAATAGATTACATCCAGGCCAATCTAATTGATTTTTTTGTCATCTATCCTAATAGCTATAAGCCATGACAAATATTTTTGCCATGACTTTTAGCTATTAGAAATGTATTAGCCACACTAGCAAAAATTACGGCCAACAATCGTTGCATTACCATGGTCAATGACTTTTTGTTACGTCTATTATTTTAACTATGGCAACTAGCTATGGTTAAATATTATATTTCTTATAGTGGTCACTAGACTTTTGAGGCGACCTTTCATCCATCAGAGATGTGTCAGTAAATCCGCTGGAAATTTAAAAAGAGACAAAATTCTATCAAAAAATCTGTTGCTAAAAGGCAAAATGGTACGTCAATATCTTAATTTATAATCATTAAACAATTCATAAAGACCATCCCTCGCTTGTTCTCTTATTGCATCGCTTTTTCCAATACCGCTATATTAATTTATCAAAGAAAAATCTACAGACTCCAGTTTGTGACGTGGATCAAGAATCATATAACTTTAATATAAAATCATATTCATCTTACAGTCGACCCCCAATACTTTCGTATTTTCTTTCAGTTTTTGTCCCACCAATTAGCAAACTTAATGGAATTCAGACTTAGAACTAAAATTATAAATTCTCTAGAGTTACGAAATGCGATGCGGTAAGTTCAAGAATAACAAGACTAAAATCAAGAAAAAGAAAAACTTTTGACCTACATGTAATTTTTTATCCTCTCCCTTCCGTATTATCTAGCAACGGAATTTGTCACTATTTAAGTTAGCTCGATCAATGATTCAATCATCTTCAAATGGGAAACTTTTCTTACCGATAATTAACGGAATTACCAAAAGAAACCAAGCATTAAAGATATGAAAATAACTCACTAAAATCGGACACTCATTCTATGTGGGAATTATTTTGCATAACGAGTTAAAATCCTCCATCATTTAATTATTTCTTCTCAATGTCAGCATATCATTAATTTTGAATACTACACATGTTTTTGTGAAATATATAATACCATTTTAGTTTTTTCCAGGTACTAACAATTAATTAGGTCTTATGTTGATATTTAATATCTTAATTAATTTAATAATAATTAGTATAATGAACGATATTATTACATCATTGTTTGTAATGCATGGTTGAGAAAAGCAATTATTTTTACCCTACGTTGATTTTAGAAATTATAGAAAGCCAACAGGTACAAATGAATGTATTATCAAAAGCAAGGTACAAATTATGTAAAAATTATATCTTACATGCATACTACAAATTAATTCTTTTGTGATTTCGACTCCATTGTTTTCCGATTCACTATATTGGATCTCATAAGTCTAAAAAAAAATATAATTTTAATTTCAAATTTTAATTCGATTAAATTTAATTTTTTCAATTTCTCACGAAAACAACAAATGCATCACACGTACAGGCACTGCAAGAAATTATGCTAATAGCCAGAAAAATTAGGGAAGAGTGTGAATTTGTTGTTAATTGGCAACACGCGCATTTAGCGAGGGATAAGAATTTAAGTTCATATTAATTCAAAATTTAACATTAGAGATTAAATATTTCCTTGCTATATCTAGAAAAGAATTTTAATATTGTAAGACTTCATAGATGACCTTGGAAAAAATTTTGAAAAGTGCCCCACAAAATTTTACTAACAAATATTTTCATTAGTAATGTTTCTAGTATTAACAACAAAAATTTCGACAGCTAAAAATTAAGGGTAAATTATATTTTGGTCCCACACTCAAACTAATTCATACATTTACGTGTGTGACCAAAATTGAAAACAGGTCCACTTATGGGACCAAAAATGTAATTTAACCTTATTTTGATTGCATTGACTAATTGAGAGAGCAGCTGCCGTTATCAATTGGACGGAAATCCCTCAATGATTTTCAAATTGAAAAAAAAGAACCCACATATGGGACTCAATGTGCGAATTGGCTTGAGTATGGGACCAAAATTGAAAACAAGTCCACTTATGAGACCAAAAATATAATTTACCCCAAAATTAATGATGAGTTATAAATTATCAAGTAAATATTTTTCTTGATAAATTCATCGCTAACTTAAATTGACAATAAATTCCACTATTAGAAATACAATATGATGCTTAAAAATAATGAAACTAAAGTTACAAAAAAAAAAATGCAATTTTCCCAAGAAATACTAAAGAAGTGAAATGAGTTTAAGCAGTGAGAGATGTAAGGACATTTAATTATGTGACTGTTGGAATCAGAAACTTAGGATGGAAAATCCAAAATGTAAAAAGAAGTCTCCAAAATTGAAAAAGACACCATAAATCACTTTTTTGAAACAATATACTTAAACTTTTTAACAATATTGTATAATTAGTCGAATTGTTTGAATGTGAAAAATATAAGGAGTATAATAAAGAGATATAATTAAGGTTATTAGGGTTTTAATTTCTGTTGGATATCTGATATAAAAGATTGGCACAGTTACATTTTCGTCCTATAACTTTAGGCCGTTGGCATTTTTAATTAGTCTCGTAACTTACTTCATTTATACATTTAGTCAATTTTTTTTACGAATTTAGTTTTAAACATCTCATATTTAATCTTTTTTTTACAAAGTGAGTCCTGTGTTGACAATTGTAGTTCCCTTCGGCCTGTAATAAATCTCATTTTTTGTTCTGTAACCATAAGTCGTAATTAGGATCACAATTATGAACACATGACTAAATTGCCAAAAAAAAAGGACCAAATATGAAATATTTTCGACTAGATTCATCAAGAAAAGAACTAAATGTGTTAATGGAGTAAATTACAGAACTAAAAATGCTAACAACCTACTAGACCAAATATATAATTTTACCTAAAAAATTCTTTCTATGTAATTATTGTGTTTAAATTAGGAAGAAATTAATCATAAAAGCATGTAATAATATACGAAGAACTAGACAACAACTAAGAAATGAGTGATATGAAGGAAAAATAAATATACTCGAGTGTTTTCTTGGAAATACATTTGCCTAATATCTTTGCATTTTGGGAAGGATCTATATATTTGTAAAAATCATAACTAAATTAATTTCTGAAGGAAAAAGTTTTGGGAACTAAAAAAGGAAATTTACTATGCTTAAATATATTTATGATCTTATAATTTTGATATTTTTATCTTTCTAGGTTGCAAAAAATAGTCTTATAATTTTTTGACATTTTGTGATTTTGGTCCTTTGATGCTGGATTTTACAAAAGTTGCTGAAATAATCATATGCTCCTCGTGACTTTGGCATTTTTATCCTTTATCTTTTCAAGTGTTGCAAAAGAATCATGTAACTATTTGACATTTCATAATTTTGGTCCTTCTGATGCCGAACTTTGTAAAACTTTCCAGAATAAATCATGGGGCACATCATTCTTTTTTAATTTTTCGTCCATATTAGAAAAAGTGAATTAACCAATTAAAATAAAAATCTCAATTTAAATAACCACGTGAAAAACGCATAATTTATTCCAGCAACTTTTGCAAAATTCAACACCAAAAGGACCAAAATCACAAAACGTCAAAAAATTATAGCATTATTTTATAATTTTAAAAAATAAAAATCATAGTATTAAAATTACAGAATCAAAAATATATTTAAACGAATTTTACTGTGTAAAATCCATATTTTTGTTTAAGACATATGGGGCAGACCATAATTGACTTAGGTCTTATCACCTGCCCTCTTACTTGAGATGTAATCATTAGGTAATTATATGTACATTAGGGACACAGAAAATTGTGTAGGATCAATCATATAGAGATGCATTAATCATAAAAAAGAATAGAAAAAAAAAATTATTTAGGGTTTGAAGAGTGTGGTGCCAACTTTTGTAAGAGTGAAGAGTAGTTTTTAGAAAGGTAAGTATGAGTTGTTGAGGGACAAATGCACATACACAATCAAAAGCTTACACTAAAATTTCCTTTTCCCTCTCCCA
Organism: Sesamum indicum; assembly: GCF_026168435.1. NCBI lineage: Eukaryota > Viridiplantae > Streptophyta > Magnoliopsida > Lamiales > Pedaliaceae > Sesamum > Sesamum indicum. The sequence continues at coordinate 14,916,962 of NC_142662.1, read as the reverse complement.
AAGGGTACTTAGGAAAAAGAAAAGAGTGAACAAACAATCAACCTCTCTAACCTATTTTAATTACTTTTCTTTTCCTCCTATCTTTCACACCCCCCCCCCCCTTTCTCATACTACCCTACTTCCATAAAACCAAACACCACTATCTTTGAAAAATTCTTGGCCCTATATATTAGAATTGATTTGAATTGACTCCATTGATTAATTAATCTTTTTGTAGTATCTCTTTCTTTTTTAGGGTATAGTTTTTGTAATAATTGATAGTTTCCTTTTTTAATTTTATATTTAATATAATTTACTTGTTAAGTGATTAATTCAGCTCGAACACATCTAATTCGAACTCCCAAACACCCCTCCAAATGGCTCCTTTAAGTGTCACTTTCTAACATATACTTCACACAAGAAAAAAAACAAACCATTCACTTCACTACATTGTTTACTTCTCTCTTCCCTTCTCCTACTTCCATCTCTCTCTCTCTCTCTCCCTCAGCCTCAAAAATCTCTGCATCTACTACCTCAATTCTTGTCAGAAAATACCCATCTCAAACCCGGAAATTGTGTCCTTCTCTCCTGATTATCACCCAAAACTCCCCCAAGAATCCTGAATTCTTCCAATCCTCTTACAACCCTAGCAACTCAGAACTGCTCCAAACAAGGAGAAGAAGAAGAAGAGGAAGAAGAAGTCATACTATTGCGATAAACAGAGCAACAGAGGTAGCTAGCAAGAACCTAAGATAGACATTTCACAGCAACCAAACACCAGAAGAAAAAGGGTTTCAGTTGTATGGAGCTCTTTCCTGCACAACCAGACCTTTCCCTCCAAATCAGCCCACCAAACACCAAACCCTCATCCACAAGCTGGAGACGAAGAGCTGAAGACGGTATGGATACTTTGGGCTTCTGGAAAAGGGCCCTCGACTCAAAAACTCCCATCTCAACTCCAATGACGCCGGAATCCGACAACCGGCGTTTCGACCTCTCCTCGACCAATCACAGGAGGGTTTTCTCAGACCACAACGCCAGTATCAACTCCTCCAACCACCATCTCCGCTACCTCCTCCACCACGGCGGTGGAGGCGCAGCCCATTTCCTCCACCAGCCCCACCAAGGACTTAGCCAAGAGCTCAACTTCTTGAGGCCTATTAGAGGAATTCCAGTCTACCAAAACACTTCTCCGCCAGTTCTAGTGCCATCTACTTCTGCCAACACTTTGAATAACACAACTCCCTCACACACTCCTACCAATTACCACTCTCAAGAACTACTGCGATCCCGGTTTCTGTCGAGGTTTCCGGCCAAACGCAGCATGCGGGCGCCCCGAATGCGGTGGACTACGACGCTTCATGCTCGGTTTGTTCATGCTGTTGAGCTCTTGGGGGGCCATGAAAGTAGGTCTCATGTTTCTTTCACTATCTTCTAATATCTAATTTTCTTTTTTTTTTTAAAATTTTGATTTGGGCCATAATGGAGTCAGAATTCTCAGTTTTTAGGGAAATTTCAAGATTAATTTGAACTGCAAAAATATTTGTGAATTTTCATGTAAATCTCAAGATCATTACCTAAAACCCTCTACTGACTAGGTTTGTGACAGTATTTAAATTTAATTTTTTATAATACTTATTTTCTTGGTATTTTGTTTAAATTAATTAATTCAGAAAATATCTCATAGATTATTGTGCTATAATCATTGATGTATATCTCAACTAATATTTGTGTATTATTTATATATAGGAGCAACACCCAAGTCAGTTCTTGAACTCATGGATGTCAAAGATCTCACCTTAGCTCATGTTAAGTCTCATTTACAGGTAAAGTATTAATTAATTATATATGCTCTCTTTCTTTTTATTTTCATCACCCAAAAATAAATTAGAAAAATTAAAATAAAAAGGAAAAAAATAAAAAAGAAATAAACCCTTCTCCCTGTAGTAGATTTCCTTTCTTTTCACAGAATTCAAGATGCCAAAAGTTTAAGAAAAAAAAAAAACAAAGGTGTGTTTGGAAGAAATATTGGGCACATAAAACTTCAAATTCCAATGCTTGGTTTTGTTTTTCTTTCCTCATTTTCTCCTGTCTGAAAATCCTCAGCACACCTTTTTTTCTACTAGATCTGAGGGTTCTTCTGCAATTGCTCTGCTGCCAGCTTTTCTGCTTCGAAAAACGAACCTCTCCATGTTAAAAGAAAAGTATAAATACATATATATATGTGGGCTTATATATAATTAATCAATTAGCAGAGAGAGAAAGCGATGAGAGAGAGAGAGAGGCATTTGCCAAGAAATTAATAGTGAGGAAAAATGATGATGGTAGTAATGAGACAAAGCACAAAGGAGTTGAAAACAGTGCAAGACAGTACACACACAGTTCCAACAGTAGTAGTAATAGTCATGTCCTTCCCCATTATTTCTTAAAAATTTCCTCAGCCCTATTCTTCCCTCAGCCAAATTAGTGGCTAGAAAGAAGAGCAAAAAGTACACAAACCCTATCATCACACAATCATCATATATGTATATATATACATACATCTGCTGCATGTCTTTGGGTTTCAGGAAACCATACCTTTCACAAATTAACCATGGTTACTTAACCAACCCTCTAAATCTATACATAACATATCTGTACATGAACATGCATGTACATGCATTGGCCACATTCATATATATCAGAAATAAAACTTATATATCTTTCACTGAAATTAATGTACTTTGAAATTTTGTATTTTAATTTGGGGTTTAATGTAATTTATTCATGTGATATACAAATAAGCAAATTACTTCCCTTTAAAAAAAATTTACCCGCTGTATTTTGTAAATAGAAAGGTAAATTATGTCATTTGAAAAACAGGTGAAGGTCAATTTTTTTAATTTTAAAAAACATATGGGGTAAATTATTATTTTTTTTTCATAATGATAATATTTGCTCATTTGTAGTATCATATAAGAGGTTGCTTGTGTTTTTCCCTTTTAATTTCATTTCCTTTATTAAATCATAAATCATCTAAGTTTCTTTTACTTGGTGTTTTCTTTGTAGATGTATCGTACGGTAAAATCAACCGATAGAGCTGCAGCTACTTCAGGTTAATTCAAATATTCTAAATATATATATATTTTTATTTTTCTTTTAATTGGTAATTCAGCAATTATACTCATGGCGTAATTAATGGGGTGTTTATTTATTTAATTGGGAAAATTTTGGCATATTTTTTAGGACAATCAGATGTAGTTGAAAACGGGTCGTTCGGAGACACTTCGGATGATTTTCTGTTGGAGATTCAGAATTGTAAGAAGTCTGAGGTATCATCATCAGTCCAACAGGGAAGACAAACTACTATGAAAAATGACATGGATTACCATGGTTTGTGGAGCTATTCCTCAAGGTATTTCTCAGCTATTCTACTCAGTCTTAATTAAATTTCCCAAGAAATTTAATATATATTTAATATATATATATATATATCTACCCTTATACTATTGTGATCTTCTATAGAGAATAAGAAAAGAGCTAAATACCATAATTATCATTAAGAAAATCTACCAATTAATATTTACGATATATCCGTCTACTGTCGCTACAAGAAATATGACTTGTTTTGATTGTGATCAAGGCCGAAGGATATTAATCGATGTTCCAGTATGCAAGGCCAAAATAGTAGACATAGCTAAAACTTTTTGTCATAGTTAAGGTCATGATAAATGTTTATTGGTCGTGCTCAAAATTTAGTTATTGCATTCATAGTAGTGATTTATCATAATTTTTAGGATAAATTACATTAACACCCCTTATTCAAATGCAAAACTTACCCAAACATCCCTGAAAAATATTACACTAACACTCCTCAAAGGGTATAGCTGTAATTTTATAAAATACAGAGTGTGTGTATTTAATTTGGCCTAACTTTAGTGTCAACGTTATTTATCCTAATTTTTAGGGAATAATTTATTTTAAGTCTTGTAAATCAAGACAAGAATTTTTTTTGGTACCACAACTATGGCTTGTGATACTTTTTAGTCCCATAAATTTTAAAATTACGTCTTTTTAGTCCCAAATACTGCCCTTTTAGTCCCAAAATCACAAAGCACGTGACTCTTTTGGACTAAAAATACATGATTATGTGTTTTATGGAATAAAAAGCGACACCTACCATAATTATGGTATCAAAAAAACATTATGCGTTATTTTATGGGACTAAAAAAAATATTTTGCCCTTCATTTATCATATAGAAAATAGTGTCCCCCCCACCCCCTTTTTTCTTGGTGCGTTTTCACAATAAAACATGAGAATAATTATAACCTACCTTCATAACTACATAGGTAGCTTATTCAGGAAAAATTAAAATGACATTAATGATGGATCAAAGGCCTCAATAATTACAGTGCTGGTGGTTGGGAGAATTTAAGGTAAGAGATCTAAGATATAAATTTCCGACACTTAAATGGTCTTTAGCAACCCAACACACATAAAGTGGTATATGACCATTCCCACTTTGAATTCAAAGATCAATAATTCAACCTTGATTCATTTAATTACGAAAATGGATCCCCAGAAATAAAAAATAATAATAATTAACGAATTAATACATAAAAAAAAACAGCCAAGATACGAAAACAAGAGGATGGAATGGGTTTTGTTGTTTTTAGTCAAACTTGGATTTAGTGCAGTATATCCTACTAATTTCCCATAATGTAATAGTCAGAAAAAGTTGAATATATCCTAAGAATGTCCCATTTTTATAGTTTTTGTTCTCTAATTTTGGTGGTTAGGACAAATAGTCCCGTAATTTATTTTATTTGTATATTTAGTCTTTTTTTTTTTGGTAAATTTAGTTCTGAACATCTCTCATTTGTTCTTTTTGGTAAAATTAGTTTTGGTCCCAACGACTTATAGTTACAAGACAAAAAATGAGATTTATGACTATGTGAAAAAGACCAAAATTGTCAACACATGACTAAATTTGTGAAAAGATGATCAAATGTGAAATATTCAGAACTGAATTCCACGAAATAATGGGCTAAATGTATAAATAGAGTAAATCACGAGACCTGAAGCGCTAACAACCTAAACTTAGAGGACCAAAAATATAATTTTGCTTTTTCATACTGCATATCAACTACCCATTTGGTATGCGAACTACGCAGAGTATTTGTGTTTATATTTTTGCAATGGGAATAAGTCACAGACAAAGTTGAATGAAAGTTTGGAGGGAAAAGAAGCACTGGAGTCTGAGTGTTTAGGGTACGATTTCACCAATAATTAAGCTGCAAAAGTTGTGAACTGATATATTTTAAACTTTAAATTAAAGACATTTTTTTTAAAAAAATTTCAAAACAAATTGATAAACACATCCCCCAATTCATGATGAAAACTATGTAATAAAAATCTTTGAATTATAATGAAATAAAAATATAAACATAGAGACATGTCTTTCTCTTGGAATTTGTGGGTTCAAATCACATGGGCCCTAATGTAGAAATTTTGGTTAATTGGAGACTTACTTTTCTTGAATCCATTTTTCATATGGGGTGTCACATGGGTGGTGTTTTTTTCTCTTTATTTTTTGTAAAAAGTGAGGGGGGAGAAGTTCAAATAAGACAGTAAGAAGATGGCTTTTCTTTTCTTTATTTCTTACAAGTTTTGTCCTAGATCTAGCTATCTGCATGGCTTGTAATAATATTCCCCCAAATTTTGTAGCAGGGAAGACCGGTTGCATGGGAAACCCACTGACTCTGGAGGAGGGAACATACAGTCCTCTACATTTGAGGTACACTTTTTCAACTCTTTTGCAAATTACACTTCTTGCCCTTTTCTGAATAATTTCCTTTTGTATATATGTTGTTTTTTTTTTGGGTAGGTAATAATAATAAATAAATTACAATATATTTATATTTAGTTAGTATAATAAAATAATATGGCTAAAAACGATTGATAAATTATAGTACACCTCTATTCATTCAATAAAACAATATGACTAATTCATAATGATAGATAAATGGATCAAAGGCAATTTTCGTTCATTAACTATAGTCAGATTTCTTTTTTAGTCCTTTACCTTCTTAGGGCTCCAAAAAGATTCTCTGACTTTTGAAATTGCTCAATTTTGGGACACTAGTGGCTAGATTTTGTCCAAAGTCGCCGGAACATGACACCTGAATCTGACTTGGCATTTCAAAATCCGCTGACTTTGGATAAAATCCGACAACTAGTGTCCCAAAATTGAGCAATTTCAAAAGTTGGATGATCTTTTTGGAACCTTAAAAAATTAAACAACTAAAATGAGATTTGATTATAATTAGTGGACCAAAATCACTTTTAATCTTGGATAAATTATAAGAACCCGTATAAAATGATGCAAACACCCACACGTCCGATGAAACTGGAACCCGACATTAAGGGTTCACATTACGATTTTTTAAAAGTTAGAGAGAGGTTGCGTTGTCTTTTCCATTTTTCAAGAGAAATTCTTTGTTGCATTTAATCCCTTTGAGAGATGTATAGATATCCCATGTGTGCAAAAAGCTAGAAAATTGAGAAAGCTTTTTTTCTAAGTAAAGCGAGGGAAGTCATTGATGAGAAAAAAACAAAGTAAAAAAGAGCAAAGGAAAGATAATCTTCCTAGATAATGATAATTTGTTTCCTTTAGTAGGTGCAGTGGTGTGGGGATATATAGCTACCTTTCTTCCTAGCTAAAATATGATGAACTTCCTTTTAATAGCTTTTGCAAAAGGGTTTTGCAACACGAGTGCAACCCACTACCAACTTTTAGTACAATTTTCATCATATATACATACATACCTCGTACTTCATTACATAGCATTATAATTAGCCAACAATTTCTGTCCTAAGTATTAAGTAGACTTCAGCACCAGACACATAAGCTACCACTTGCATCGATCCTTCAAACTGCCTAAATATATGATCACCACAAATTCGAGTATATATACTTATACACTTGATTTTAATATATCGAGTAATGACGAATTGAAAATCATATCACATTTTATCATTAATTCTGATATGATGTTGATTATTTTGTTCCAAATTTGATTTCATTTGCTATTTCAATTAATATATACTTATTACGCGGGTGTAAGAACTAGCATCATAATTAACAATGACATATATTCGTGGAAAAATAGTGAAATTTGTTTCTAATTTAGAATAGCGACGAATTTAATAAAAAAGTTTATTTGTTAATTAAATGAAGAATTTTAGCATTAAATCTTTTTGTAGAGAAAAATACACTTTTGGTTCCACGTGACAGGAGATGTTGTACTTTTGGTCCCACAATATATACAGGCTCAGCACATGATTTGATAAAATGCTGTAGCATTTTTTGTCCCACAGGACAGAAAATCGTGACACGTTTGATCCCACACGATGAAAAATTGCAGCATCTTTTGTCCCTGATGCTACAATTTTTCAATTTGTGAAACTAAATGTGCTAAGTTTGTATACTGTGGGATCAAAAGTGCAATTTTTATCTATTTCGCAGCGATTGACCCATTGTTTTTTGCAACTTGTACACGCGGCATATATATATGGTAATTAGAATAGAAAAATCGATAGGATTTTTACAATCTGATGCGGATTTGATGTTCTTGGAACCTATGTATAGCTTTATTTTTTCTTATGGAGTTCATAAATAAGTTGCTTATCAGTGCCTAGAAACATCATAGTAGGAAATAGCTGTAGAAGGTTTGGACATGGGAAGACCAAGACAACCACTGAAAACAACATAGTAAAGCTTCACAATGTAGTACTATATATATACTGTTGAAATTCTGTAGCATCACATGAAAATGAATTATCCCCTTGGTCAAAATGTCCATGCATGCAGATTCCCACACACTCTCTTGGGTTTTCAGTACTGTGTGCTTCACACATACATACAGTCTCATGTATATATATGTGTATGTATATATGTAGACATGCATGCAGAAAGAGATGGAACCGAAATGTCTAAATTATGACAGAATATCAGAAGCAAGCTCATCAAGTGCATCAGAGACGAGCCCAAAGAAGAAGCCTAATTTGGAGTTCACGCTGGGCAGGCCACACTGAAAAAAATCTTGTGTTTGGCAGTGTACAACTACTCATAGTGAAATCATTACAGCTCTGGTGAAGAGAGATGAGAGAGAAAGAGAGAGAATCAGGTGCCCACTGAGGAAAAATCAGAAGGGAAAAGAGAGAGAGAGCTAAAGAAAGACAAGGCGACAAGAAAGACAGAAAGCAAACAAAAGGGAGAGAAAAAGAGGAAAAAGAGAAAAGGCCATGCATGCATGTGGTTGCTGTCAAAGTTTGAGATTCAGTATTAATCAATATCTTATTATAATATTAATTATTCCTAAGTAAATATTATATATTATGAAAAACCTAATTGATTTTTGTATTTGTTGTGAACTTATATATATATATATATTTATATATATAGCTAGAAAAAAGAGGGAAAAGAGAAAGGGTTTGATGAGGATGATGAGTCAATTAGAGGGGTTGAGAATTAATTAAGTTATCCTTGATAATTGTATGATGAGGCACTTTTTTATATTTTAATTTTGACAAAAGAAATATGGTATTATATTTTTGAAAAAAGAGTTTGAGCTCTTTTTATACTTATTCGGATTTTCTATTTCATTTGGTTTATGCAAGAATGATGTTATCTATTTTATTTACGAAACAAATTATACACGTGATATGTATATATTCAGTAAAAGGTTCAATTTGAATTTCGATCTGTCTCAAACTTATGATTTTTATTTCCTTCTCATAACGTCTAAAAATAAGATTTTATATCTTACGATGGATTTTTTTCGCCCCATAAATACCATCTTTCTTATAATATAATGACGTAACACCCCTTAGTACTCTCAATTATCATGTTATTTTTTAAATGGCAAAATGCTTTTTCAGTCCCATAAAATGAGGGTAGAATTTATTTTGGTACCACAATTATGATAGTTGTCGCTTTTAGTCACATAAAACTTAAAATCACGCATCTTTAGTTTCAAAGAATCATGTACATTGTGGTTTTGAGACTAAAAAAGTATTTTGTGGATTCTTGGACTAAAAAGTCCCGAAGTTATAATTTTATTTTGGACTAAAAATATGTGATTTTTAATTTTATAGGACTAAAAGCATCACTTGCTATAGTTGTGGTACCAAAAAAAAATTATCTTTATTTTACGGGACTAAAACAATATTTAGCCCTTAAAAATTAATATGTAAAAGTTACTCATGAGAGCACCTTCATTTGAAACTTAATTTGCATCAAGTCAATTGAGAAGTTCTTACTAAAACTACATTCGACTAGATCGTATCAATTATAGAGCAAGTACGATATATTTGTCATGTGATTAGCCACTCACCTTAAATTTAAATCAATCACACAATAAACATATATATTGCACTTAACATATAATTGATTAAAACCCGATCAAACTCGATTTAAATTAAAATTTCCCGTCAAGCTGAATACATAACCTAATATTCTTCCTAGGCATTAAAGCTACAAGTACTTTGCTCTTTTTTGAATACTATCAAAGGAAACGTATGAAAAAGCATAATTAATCAGCATATTGGACTGGTAAAGGATCTGAAAAAGTGTTATGAAACAAGAGAATTGGGAATTATATATAACAAAAGGAAAAGTTATTGAGAAAGAAAGAGCATATCAAGATTTCATCTTTTCAATATTCTCTACAGGAAATACATTCTTCTTTACTCCTCCCACTTTTGGCATTAGCTATTACCAACTTTAAGTCCCTTTATACAACAATTTTTTAGGGAAAAAAAAGGTCATGTTAAGCTAACAAGAATTTTCCTTTCAATGTAAGCAAAATATGATGTTACTAACCCACTAATGATGATGTCTTAATTTAGTGATTAAGGTTTCAAAACAAGTTCGAAGTCATGAATTTCAGTTCCATCGAACGTATGGGTGTTTGTTTTACTTTACATGAGTTATTATAATTTATTTATCGTTGCTACTCATTGATTGAATTGAAATATTGCTATATTGAGATGAGTAATTGCAATTTATTTATTATATTAATAAAAAAAATATTACTAAACAACACATTGCCACTTTTCGGGAAATTGTAGTTTTTGTTTCATAACTTAAACCCAATAGTCTCATTATTTAGGATGTTTTAGAAAATAGTCCGTAACTTATGAAAAGTCTCATTTTCAGTTTTTCTACCAACTTTTATCAAGAATATTTGACGGAAAAAACACGTGTTATAAATCACATGGCCGTTTTCTTTTCAAAATGGAGAAAAATGGTTACACGGCGCATAATTTTTGCCGTCAATTTCCTAATAAAAGTTGGTAGGAGAATTGAAAGTCAGAATTTTTTTAAATAATTATGAGACTATACTTTCAATAATTTAATAATCAATCAGACAAAAAAAAATGTACAAAATCTAAGTTATGAAACAAAAAGTGCAATTTTCTCATGGCACTTTCATATCGTCTCTTATAATTTCATCTTCCAGAACGAAAGTTGTTATGCTTCAAAATTTGGAAATATAAATCATTTACACATAAAAAAAATTAAGTTAATTAATGGGTGAAGGGTAGCCTCACTCATCGAGAAAAAAATGACTATTGACCATAATTTTAATAGCCATGAATGAAAAATCATGGTAAAGAAGTTCTATTGACCACGGCTAGATAAAATCGTTGCAAAAACATAGATTTTTATTAAAGAGAAAGTTATTTGCCATGACTAAGAGCCATGATAAAATATTTGTCCCGGCTTTAGTCACCTTCTCAAATACTACGGCCAACAACTGTTTCACAACCGTGATCCATGACTATTTACTACGACTTTTTTATTTTTAACTATGACTAATAATGTTATATTTTTTATAGTGACTAATATGTAAATGATACTTATAATTCTCTGTTATGCAAAAATTACATCAAATCCATGCATCATAATGAATTTTGGATTTGATATTGGTAAAAATGTGTAAATGCCTTAACAAATGCCCCGAGAAATAGCTAAATGTCAGGTCGAGAATTCGTGTGTTTCTATGCAGGATTAATGTAATTTATTCTATTTTGATATTGTAAATGAGTAAATTATACTTTTATAAAAAAATAATAGAAATTTATTCCCCTATATTTTTTAAAAGAGCGCAAAAGACAATTTTCGTCCCACAGTTATAGGCCATTTTCGTTTTAGTCCCGTAAGTTTCTAGGGTTTCAATTTGGTCCCGTAAAACTGAAAAATTTGCAATTTCAGTCCAAATTTGGCCGGAAAAAGTCACATGTGATGCATGTGACTTTTAAAATTGGCGGCTCGATCCTGATTGGCTGGAGAAGCTAATGTGGCGCATATGTGGCACATACGTGGAAATTAAAAAAAAAAAAAAACAATCTCAAAAGAATGGCAAAGGCGGAGGACGGCTTTTGTCGGATCTTTGCACAGAGGTGATCAAAATTGATGGGACTGGTCTCAAAAGATTCGCCAGAACAAGAGGCGTTCAACGATGGTCTTCCGAGCCGGTGGTTCGTTCAGACGAAAGAGAAAATGCCGGCGGAAGGTGCAGTCACGGCGAACGACGACTGAGATCTTCAAAACAATGGGTCTTTGCACCTAGTTGATGAAAATGGATGAGACTAGTCCCATTAGAACTGCAGTGAAGAGACGAATCCAATGGTACCAATCCGCGATCGTGGGTGGTCCTGTCGCCGGCGAATCAACGGGAATTGTCCGCGGCGGTCAATTTCAAAGCCCAGTCGCTGTCGTGGTCGGATCGCAAAATTGGTTGAGGGGTTTTGTTCTCCTTATTATGGGTAATCGAATGGTATATGTGGTGCTAGAAATTCCAAGTAACGGCGGTGGAATTGAAGAGAGAAGGTGGCGGCGAATGGTGGGGATTTCAGGACTTTGATTTCCCGTCGATTTTTTTTTTTTTATTTCCACGTATGCGCCACGTCAACTTCTCCAGCCAATCAGGATCGAGCCCCCAATTTTAAAAGTCACATGCATCGCATGTGACTTTTTCCAGCGACCCACAAAATTTTTCGGCCAAATTTGGACTGAAATTGCGAATTTTTCAGTTTTACGGGACCAAATTAAAACCCTAGAAACTTATGGGACTAAAACGAAAATAGCCTATAGCTGTGGGACGAAAATTGTCTTTTGCCCTTTTTAAAATCAAGTGATTCACCCCCCCCCCTATCTAGGGAGGTAAATTGCTTAATTTTAAAAAACACAAAGAGGTAAATTGCTGCATTTTAAAAATATAGGGAGGATGAATTACTAATTTTTTTCATAAAGGATAATTTGCACATTTACAATATCACATAGAGCTGAAATTACATTTTTCCCGTTTCTATGCCACTCAACCAATCTAAAACCTTAAATGTGTGAACTGTAGATGGAGTAATCACCAGTTGTCGGCCATACGATTGCTTATGTGCGTACTATAAATATCTCCCAAGTGTTTCCATTCAATCTGTTATCTTTTATGCTCACGTGCACTTCCTTTTATGTACAATCGCTATATATATTCCATCAATTAATTTGAGTGTCGGAGACTTTGTTTTAGGACAACTCAAACGGCTTTGACCTTGCATGATTTTAAGTTGCGAAAATTATAATTTTAGTTCTGGAATTTAAGGCGAGTATCATTTCTTTTATCCTGTACGAATTGATTTTCGCAATATAGTCCTATAATTTTATAATTTTCGTCTTTTTCGATTAATTTGACCAGAAAATTGCATCTGATTTGTACATGACTAGATTAACTTGTAATTTTAGTCCTATAAATTAATTTGTATAGGACCAAAATTGCTAACTCCAAAAAGTTATAGAACTAAAAATGCCAATACTCCATAAGTTACAAGACTAAAGTTGCAATTTAACTGAATCGTTGTGCAAGCCACATACAAATTTTCGGCCAATTTAGAAGAAATTTGTCAAAATTTTGAAATTACAAAACTGAATTATGAAAATCAATTCTTGTAGGATTAGAATACCATCCCATAAATATAGGACTTAAAATGTGTCAATCAAAAGGTTTTAGTCTAATGATTAATATTAAACTTCTATGAATTTTTAAACATTGTGGAAGAATAAGTCAATCTTAGAGAGATTAATGGAAATATCAAAATGTTGATTCCACCAAGAAATCTTAAAGTGCAAGTCAAAATTTCCAAATTTATACATGTAACTCAAGATTAATTAAATGGTTTTATTCAGATCCTTAAAGGAAAAACCAAAAATTATATGAATGAATTAGTAAATACTTATTCTGAAACAAAATAACTTGACTTTTTTGGTATAAAAATGCCCCATATCCAAGAAAATGCTTTCAAAACTCCAACGAGTGACTGCATTCAAAACCACATGATATTGTCATCAAACGCAGTTTGCTGGTCTGCAAGATTTGGACCTCAATCTAATTATTCTTTATAATATTTCAATCAGTAAATTATTCTTTATGACAAAAAAAAAATTATTTTCTTGTATTTTTAAAATGCTATAGTTCATTCCTTTATATTATTTAAAATGAAGTATTTTACCTTCTTAGACAGTGAGGTAAACTGCTTCATTTTAAAAATATAGGGAGATAAATTATTATTATTTTTTTATGGAAAAAATGGATACAACCCACTGAGATATTCGAAATGAACAAATTATCCTCTTGTCAAAAAAACTCAATTTACCTGTGTTCTTCAAAAGGAAGTAAATTACTCACGTGATTTCGTGAGATGCACACGCTTTTTTTAAAATTTTAAATTATAAAATTACTTTTATAATATTATTTAAGGACGTTGAGTCTTATGAGTCTGAAGTTCAAATTTAACTAGTAAATAAATGGTCCAAGTCTTATTTTAATTTAAATCAATGGTCGGGATCTAAAACTTATATTCTTATATAATATATTTATATAAATATATGAATATATTTTATATATCATATATGATTTATTTATATGTAATATATTACATATAATTATATATATACACCCAGAGAGAGTGAGGAAGAGAGAAATAGAGGGACAATTGTATTCAATCTCTGTCAATTCTTCTTCACATAACAAGTCTATTCAGCATAGGACTGATCCTGATCAAATGTTGGCTGCCTATACTAATATGTTTCAGGAACCTCAAGGTTTGCCTCCTAACAGAAGCATTGATCAAAAAATTCTGCTGAAGCATGATGCAGTCCCCAAAAAGATGCATCCATACAGACATTCATATGTTCAAAAGGATGAAATTGAAGCCATAGTGAAAGGGATGCCTGAAAGATGGCATCATTAGGCCAAGCCAAAGCTCGTTTGGATCCCCTATCCTATTAGCCAAGAAGAAAGATGGTATGTGGCATATGTGTGTAGATTATAGATACCTGAACAATCTCACCATTAAACATACTTTTCCAATTCCGATCATTGAACTATTGGATGAGCTACATGGAGCTTGTAACTTCTCAAAAATTAATTTGCGTTCTGGCTATTTTCAAATAAGAATGAGTGAAGAAGATATTTCAAAAACTAGTTTTGTCATATACCATGGGCACTATGAGTTTCTAGTAATGCCCTTTGGACTTTGTAATGCCCCCCTCAATCTTCCAATCACTAATGAAGGCTTTTGTTTCTTATCTTCGAAAGTTCATTTTGCTATTTTTTTGTGATATCTTAGTGTATAGTAGGACTTGGAGTGATCATTTGGAACAATTACGAATCACTCTAGAATTGCTCAGGGCTAATCAATTATATGCTAATAAATGAAGTGTGATTTTGGAAGAGAAACCATTGAATATTTGGGGCACATCATAACAAAAGGAGGAGTGTCTACTGATCTCAGTAAAATTGAATGCATGAAGACTTGGCCACAACCTAAAAGCATAAAAGAGTTAAGGGGATTCCTGGGATTAATTGGCTATTATAGGAAATTCATAAAAGGTTATGGAGTGATCAACAAGCCTCTCACGAAATTGTTAAAAAAGGATAATTTTAGATGTACTGACAATGCTAGTGATGATTTTGAAAGATTGAAACAGGCTACGACCACTACTCCAGTACCAAATTTCACGAAAACATTTGTCATTGAGACCTATGCATGCGACAAGGGAGTAGGTGTTGTTCTTATGCAAGAGCATAGACCCATTGCTTACCTTAGTAAGGCATTGAGCCCAAAGAAACCAAGGGCTATCAGTTTATGGAAAGGAATTTCTCGCAATACTGCAAGCAGTTCACAAGTGGAAACACTACCTCATAGGCCACCATTTCATCATTAAAACAGACCACCAGAGCCTCAAACACATACTGGAATATAAAGTTGACAACGCACTTCAACAAAAATGGATTTTCAAATTACTGGGCTTAGACTACAAGGTGCAATACAAGAAGGGGCAAGTAAACAGAGCAGCAAATGCCCTATCACGAAGAAAACGAGCAGGATGTTCCACCGTTACTGTAATTATTCCAAATTGGGTGACAGTCATACAAAGGAGCTATGAAAACTATGAAGAGCTACTCCTTATCATACAGGCTAAAGCTGTTAAGGAAACATCCTTTCCAACCTACGAGTTACAAGGAAGACTTCTCATAAAAAATCGCAAATGTGTAGGAAAAGGGAGTGAATTAAGAAACAAAATTATCAGTTTACTACATGATTCCACAATTAGAGGACACTCGGGCATTAATGGCACTTATTACTGCCTCAAGAGCATGTTCTATTGGCCATTGATCAAAGAAGATGTGGTTTGTTAGGTCCAAGACTGCGATGTTTGCCAAAGATTCAAGGCCGAACATATGCCTTACCCCGATTATTGCAGCCATTGTACATCCCCACTTAAGCCCGGGCTTTATAAAAGGTTTACCCAAATTTGAAGGGAAGGATTATATATTAGTTGTGGTGGATCGTCTTACTAAATATGCTCATTTCCTATCATTAACGCAGCACGAGTTTTCATGGATCAAGTTTATAAGCGTCATGGTCTACCTGTCAACATTGTATCAGACAGGGACAATGTTAGGAAATGGATCGGGTTAAGATGGATAACAGGTGGAATATGAAGGCGATAAAAGACACACGAATTTGTTAACCCAGTTTGGATATAAATCCTATGTCTGGGGGCGATACCAAGCCAGGAGAAAACACTCAAAGAGGAGGAAAATTGAGGAGTACAACACACACACACTTGTATGCAAGTCTTCACCACACGTGAAAGACAACACTCACCCTCGTCTCAACTCTTTCTTTTCTCTCTACTCTATTCTACTCTGCTCTATGAAACAATGCTAATAAGAGTAGTATATATAGCCATGACTTATCCTTTTTCCAACTCAACTTGGGAATTCTAAGTTGAATCAGGTTATCCTTTTCTTCTTCAAATCAATCTTCACAACTTAACAATCTCCCACTTGAAGATTGATTAGCTTTTCTCCACTTCTTTCTTGGTACCGCCGGGTTTGTCCACTCTAGTCATCAAGGCCAGTCGAAGCCGTACACAGCTTCAACTTCTCCATCGCAACCGCCTTGGTCAGCATGTCCGCAGGATTCTTTTCTCCTTGGATCTTCTCCAACTGCAGTGCCTTCTTCTCCAGAAGTTGTCGGATGAAATGGTACTTGATCTCGATGTGCTTTGTCCGCGAATGGAACGCGGGATTCTTTGCCAGATGGATCGCACTCTGGCTATCGCTATGAAGAATCACATCTGCCTGAGGTTTCCCTAATTCACCCAAGAAGTGTTGCAGCCAAATGAGCTCCTTAGCTGCCTCAGTAACTGCCACGTACTCAGCTTCCGTCGTGGACAGTGTGACAACCTTCTGCAGCTTTGAGACCCAGGATACGGCTGTACCGCCATATGTGAACACGTACCCTGTAGTGCTCCTCCTTTTGTCATAGTCACTCCCTGCAAAATCAGCGTCAACAAACCCAAACAAGGTAAGCTTGCCCTTACCAAACACCAATGCTCGGTCCTTAGTACCCCTTAGGTACCTAAGAATCCATTTCACAGCTTCCCAGTGCATCACTCCTGGATTGCTCATAAAACGGCTAACTACTCCCACTGCATGTGCTATATCCGGTCGAGTACAGATCATAGCATACATCAGGCTCCCAATTGCTGAAGCATACGGTGTGACTCTCATCTTTGCACGTTCGGAGTCAGTTTGGGGCGAATCACTGTTGGATAGTTTGAACTGATTTCCCAATGGCGTTCCAACCGGTTTTGCATTTTCCATCTTGAATCTGCATAATACCTTCTCAATATAATCAGATTGAGATAACCATAATTTACCAATACCTTTGTCCCTTGTGATTTTCATGCCCAATATCTGTCTTGCTTCGCCAAGATCTTTCATGTCAAACTTCCTCGATAACTGATCCTTGAGCCTATTGATCTCCTTGACATTTGATCCTGCTATCAACATGTCATCAACATACAGGAGTAGAATGATAAAAAACTCATCGAACTTCTTCACGTAGCAGCAATGATCAGCATTGCATCTAGAGAAACCTATCTCTAGCATGAAGTTGTCAAACTTCCTGTACCACTGCCGCGGAGCCTGTTTCAATCCATACAGGCTTTTCTTCAGGCGACACACCTGCTGATCATCTCCATTATACCCCTCTGGTTGTACCATGTATATCTCCTCCTCAAGATCCCCGTGTAGGAAGGCTGTCTTTACATCCATCTGTTGTAACTCCAAGTTCTCTGCCGCTACCATGCTCAACACAAGACGAATAGTAGTTAACTTGACAACAGGTGTAAAAACATCAGTAAAGTCAATACCGTATCTTTGTTGGAATCCCTTTACTACGAGTCTTGCCTTGTACCGCTTCTTCCCGTCTGATTCTTCCTTAACCCGATAGACCCATCTGTTCTGTAGGGCCTTCTTTCCTTTTGGGAGCTGACACAATTCCCATGTGTTGTTTTTCTTCAACGAGTTCATCTCGTCGTTCATCGCAAGCTCCCACTTGCTCTTGTGGACATCATTGACTGCCTCTGCGTAACATTCGGGTTCTCCACAATCAGACAAAAGCAAGTAATAAAGAGAGGGGGAGTACCTATCTGGGGCCCTTCTCAGCCTCGGTTCTCGACCCAGTGCCAAGGGTGTGCTGCTTTCAGTAATCGGTTCCTCCGATACTGGTTCTGGTTCTATCTCCGTCTGTTCGGTTTCGTCCGTCTGAACTCCCACTGAATCCGTATCTGCTGGTCTCATGATCCCGGAATTTGAAATGTCGAGATCAATAAATTCCCTTTCCTTCTTGTCATCGCCCGGGCTTACCTTCCTGTCGTTGTACATTACATCCTCATTGAATATAACATTCCTGCTACGAATTATTTTTCGGTTTTGATCATCCCAGAATCTATACCCAAATTCGTCAGTCCCATACCCAATGAATGTACATTTAATCGACTTAGCATCCAGCTTAGTCCGATCATCGTTCAAAATATAGGCTGAACAACCAAACGTACGTAAGAAAGAAAGATCCACTTTCTTACCACTCCATACCTCTTCTGGTATCCTGTTGTTCAACGGGACAGAAGGCCCTCGATTGATCAAGAAAGCAGCCGTGTTGACTGCATCTGCCCAAAACATCTTTGGTAGTCCGCTCTTCAATCGCATGCATCTCGCACGCTCATTCAGTGTTCTGTTCATCCTCTCAGCAACGCCATTTTGCTGAGGTGTCCCCGGGATTGTTTTCTGCATTCGAATTCCATGGTCGGCGCAGTAATTCTTGATACCTTCACTGTTGTACTCGCCACCGTTATCCGATCTGAGACATTTCACTTGTAGACCTGTCTCATTTTCCACTAGTGCCCTCCATCTCCTGAATGTATCAAAGGCATCAGATTTTCTTTTTAAGAAATACACCCATACCTTTCTAGTGGAGTCATCGACGAATGTCATGTAGTACATTGATCCACCAAGAGATGACACTGGTGCTGGTCCCCACAAATCAGTGTGAACAAGCTCCAACTTTTCTTTCCTCGGAGTTCTTCCTGTGGTCAAGAAGCTCACCCGCTTCTGCTTTCCGAACACGCAGTGTTCACAATGACCCACCTCCACCGATTTTAACTCGGGCAACCGTCCTTTCGACTTCAGCACGTTCATTCCTTTCTCGCTCATGTGGCCCAAGCGATTGTGCCACAGGTTAGCCTGCGATACAGTTCCTGCAAAGGGGATGTTTGAACTGGATCCTCCCGCCATGTAGAGCGTTCCCGACTTTAGTCCTCGAGCCAAAGTCATTGCTCCCCGACTGATCTTCCACTTCGCGTCTCCAAACGTCGTGTGGAATCCATCACTATCCAGCTGTCCGACTGAGATCAAGTTCCTTTTCAGTCCTGGTATGTGTCTCACATCATGTAGGGTCCAGCATGACCCATTCGTTGATTTGATCCGCACATCTCCCTTTCCTACAATCTTGAGGGGTTTGTTATCTGCAAGATAAACTAAGCCAAAATCACCTGAGGTGTATGGCTCCATGATGTCTTTGTTGCTGCATGAGTGGAATGAGGCCCCTGAATCCACAACCCAATCATCGGAAGAACTGCTCACACTCAACAAGAGTGCATCCGTGATCTCCTCCGTCGCGGCATTCGCTGTCCGGCCCTCCTTTTCCTTCTTTGGCGCCCGACATTCGCTTTTCATGTGTCCGGACTTCTCGCAGTTCCAGCACACCATCTCCTTCTTGCCCTTGTTCTTCCCCCTGGACCTTGACCTTGACCTTCCACGGTATTTACCCCGTGTGTCAGGTCTCCCTCTGGACTCTGTATGTAGTGCAGAGCCAGATGATCCACCCGTTTGCTTTCTACGGGTTTCCTCGTTCAACATCATGTCCCTGATGTTGTCGAACTTCATCTTCTCCTTCCCAGACGAAGTGCTCACCGAAGTAACAACCACATCCCAACTGTCAGGTAAAGATGAAAGCAAAATTAACGCTTTTACCTCATCATCAAACACGATATCCACAGACGCCAGCTGTGTCGTGAGTTGGTTGAAGTCATTGAGGTGATCGGCCACCGACTTCCTCTCCTCCATCTGCAACCTGAATAGTTTTTTCATCAGCATAACCTTGTTCATTGCTGAGGGTTTCTCGTACATATCGGCAAGAGTCTGTAGGACTTCCTTCGTGCTCTTTGCTCCCTTCACATGATAGGCGACATTTCGAGAGAGCGACAGGATTATTGCGCTCATCGCCTTTCGATCGAGCACCTTCCATTCTTCATCACTCGTCTTCTCGGACTTCTCTGCAAGTGGTTCGTACAAGTCCTTCCCGTACAGGTAGGCCTCCATCTGCATACGCCAAAACCCAAAGTCGGAACCATTGAACCGTTCGACTGGAAACTTTCCCTCCATCTTAACTCCTTGAACCAGGCTCTGATACCAGTTGTTAGGAAATGGATCGGGTTAAGATGGATAACAGGTGGAATATGAAGGCGATAAAAGACACACGAATTTGTTAACCCAGTTTGGATATAAATCCTATGTCTGGGGGCGATACCAAGCCAGGAGAAAACACTCAAAGAGGAGGAAAATTGAGGAGTACAACACACACACACTTGTATGCAAGTCTTCACCACACGTGAAAGACAACACTCACCCTCGTCTCAACTCTTTCTTTTCTCTCTACTCTATTCTACTCTGCTCTATGAAACAATGCTAATAAGAGTAGTATATATAGCCATGACTTATCCTTTTTCCAACTCAACTTGGGAATTCTAAGTTGAATCAGGTTATCCTTTTCTTCTTCAAATCAATCTTCACAACTTAACAGACAAAATATTCACTAGATCGTTTTGGAGGGAGCTCTTCAAATTGTTGGGCACGACACTTAGTCTTTCAACGACTTACCACCCTCAGACTGATGAACAAATTGAACAGGTAACCAATGCGTGGCAAATTATCTGCGTTGCATGTGTCATCTTAGGACCAAACAATGGAATAAATTGTTATCTCTTGTAGAGTATTGGTACAACACCAATTCCCGCACTAGTTGAAAACTCACTCCATTTCATGCCCTCTATGAATATTTTCTTGGGCCCCTTACCATTGATCCATATATTCCTATAGTTTAGCCTGAAGTTGAGGAATACTTGCAGGAACAAAGTAAGCTTATGGAGCTACTTAAACTCAATTTAACAGAAGCACAAAATCGAATAAAAACATACAACGACAAGCACGGGAGTGAAAAGTGTTTTGTGGCAGGGGATTATGTGTATTTGAAGCTTCAACTTTATCGACAGAGCTCCTTACAGCTAAGGAGGAACCTGAAGCTAGCACCAAAATACTATGGACCTTTTCAAGTTTTAGAAAAGATAGGCGAGGTTGCTTATAAGATAAAACTCCAACCTTCAGCAAATATCCACCCTAGATTCCAAGTTTCGCTCCTAAAAAAGATCGGACAGAAGCAGACATATGTACCTGTGTTACTTGATTTTTTTTGATCATGGTGTTTGTAGGGTTCATCTAGCTTAAAGATTAGCCAGGAGCCTCATTCCGAGAAGAAATACAGCAATATCGCAAATTTTGGTCTAGTGGAAATATTACAAAGGTTGGGAGGTGATTTGTCAAAAAAAAAAAAAAAAGAAAAAAGGTTGGGGGACAAAGTGCAAATGGCCCCATACATTTGGAGGTGTCTGCATTTACCCCTTTTTTATAAACACCAAAATTGGAGACAAAAGGGCAGCAAAATAGAACGTTGAGAACTTTTCCAAATAGACAAAGGGTCACAGGGAGATCGTGCTTCCACTTCCCTCGAGGTTGAGCTCAGACACTGATCCCACAGTCCATTATACGAAGGTCCTATCGAGATCGCCAACAGAGATATTGACTTTGTGACCAAAAACCCCTCTCCATTGGTTGAAGAATCTATCGAAGAATCCGATCCTGAACCACTCAGGAGAAAATCCAAGGGTAAGGAGGTCGCTGAAGGGTGTAAATAAAAACACAAGAGCTCTTGATCTAACCACTCAAGAAAGTTAAGGTTGCTGCTGCAAGAGCTGAAGAGGAAGAGAATTTGAAAGTTGTCAGCGAGCTCGTTGCTTGGTGGAAGGAAACTGAGGTAGAACTTCAATCTCCCTCCTTTAAATCTGCTGAAATGGAGGGTGATAGGTTGATATCCGACTAGGCTATATATGCTCAAAGGTCCGTGCTGAAGACCCATGTAGGCCAAGATTCGTGGGAATTGTACAAAAATCCACCCTTCTACCATGCGACCAAGCTCTATTGACTCCTCTATCGCACATTCAGGTCTAGCAAAACCTAGCTCACTCCATATCTCAAGTAACCTTTTTTAAGAAATACAGGTCGCATATTGTCCCTTATTATCGACTAACTAAAGTCTTTTCTACTAGATACATGTAAGTAGAAGCCTTCAGCTACAACTATCGTTGAAGTGTACATACTGGCGACATGAGAAGTTGACTGTTGATAAACTAATAAAAGAGGAGAGAGCTAAGCTTGCAACCTGCGAGAAGGAGAAAACCAAGCTCAAGGCACGATATTGAAAACTCCAAGCTAAGTTCGCCACTGCTGAGGAATCGGCTAAGGCAAAAGGCTTTTCTGTAGGCCGGCCGACTTGAAGGTCACGAGGACTAAATCATTTCAGAAGATCACATGCATCAACTAAAAGCTGATCGCAATCAAGGTCGTGACCAATATCTAGCATCTGATGATTATAGAAAAATCCTATTGGATACTTGATTACAGGGTGCCAGAGATTTCTTGAAATCTTACGCATTTCTGGTCGTTGTGGAGATCAAGTCTGTCGATTTCCTGATGCAGGGCTTTGATCAATGTACCTCACAAATCTAAAAACTGAAAGGCTTCATGGAGGGATTCGATACCAACTGGCTCGATCCAACCTCGGATGGAAAGCTTGTGGCATTCCTGAAGAACCACCCCTAAATCATGAAGATGATGAATTCGGGGTTTTGGTGGAGGAGATCAAAAAGATGGATGAAAAATGAAGACAATGTATGAATGTAAAGACTTTGTAATTTAGCCCTTTGATGTAGATCATATCATCCTTTTGTAATAAGGGCTGCTCTTCTCTACCTCCATTTGACTTGTTCAAACAATTGTCATAGTATGGCAACTTAATACAAAACATATTGCCTGTTCTGTTTGCATACTCATAATTTTGCATAATAAATGGAATCGAATTCCGAATTTCGAATTTATGTTGCAGTTTCTTCCTAGATACGATTACAACCTCCTTCTTGCAAACAATAAAGTCATAATTTTCGAACTTGAAAGGTCTATATGATCTTTTTCAGACCAGTTAGGGTTTCTTTCAAATGATAAACCTTTTTTCTGGTCACGAAGTCTTTTCCAGAAGCACGAAGTCTTTTCCAGATGCATGATCTTGTTCAAACAATCACCTTTTTCAGGTCGCAAGGTCTTTTCCAAACACACGACCTTCCACAGATCAAATAGGGTTCTTCAAACAGTCACTTTTTCAGGTTGCATGGTCTTTTCCAGATATGATCTTTCACAGATCAAATAGGGCTCTTCAAACGATCACCTTTTTCAGGTCGCATGGTCCTTTTCATGCACATGATCTTTTCCAGATCATCGGGTTCCTCAAATGGCACCTTTTACATGTCGTTGTCTTTCTTAGACCTACAATCTTCACTTCTTTCAGGTAGCGTGGTCTTTTTTTAATGCAAAAAAATAATCACTTTTTTCAAGCCGCGTGGTCTTTTTTAGACGCACAGAAATGATTACATTTTCTAGGTCTTTTGGCCTTTCTCAGACGCACGATCTTCACCTTCTTCAGGCCGCATGGTCTTTTTCAGACGCACAGAAAAATGATCACTTTTTTCAAGTCGTGTGGTCTTTCTCAAACGCACAGAAATAATCACCTTTTTTAGGTCGTGTGATCACCTTTTTCAGATGCACAGAAATGATCACCTTTTTCAGGTCGCATGGCCTTTTTCAGGTGCACGATCTTTTTCAGATCAAATAGGGTTCCCCATATGATTACCTTTTTCAAGTTGCGTGGTCTTTCCAAACGCACGATCGTTTTCAAATCAAATATGGTTATTAAAATAATGACCTTTTAGGTCGATACTGCTTTATTCCGATGTAAGTTATCTAGAAGGTGCTTTTCATTTCACGCAAGTTTTCTTATACATATAGTCACGATCGATCTTTATCGAGATATTACAAAAGTGTGCACATAATCCCTTAATTTTAATGCTAGAAAAAATATTAATTCCTGCAAAAGCTAATACCCTATATAAAAACAATGGGGATACAAATTAATGTACCTGTATCCTGGAACTCCTATCTTCTTCACCAAATAACTCTTTTTACAGGACCATTGTCACATCGTCCTTCTTTTGCTCTTCTTGCTCGAGTTTCCCCTACTTGGCGACCTACTCCACGATCTGCTTCTTGCTCTGCTAGGGAATTTTTTATCCCTACCTCATGCTTTCAATATGATCTCCTTGAAGTATCCCCTACTAGATCAATCTTTTGATCTCGTCCTTCAACTGATAGCAATCCTTAGTATTATGTCCTTATCCTTCTGGAACTTAAAATACTTCTTGGAATCCCTCTTCGCAGGCGTTCCTCTAGTTTTACTAAGCCATTGCAGCAAATTGTCTCTTTCCACCATCATCATGGTTTCAGCTCTAGAAGTAACCAACAATGTATAACTATGGTATTTCGGCTAGATAGACCTCTCCTCTTCATGTTGCTTTTGCCTATCTCGACCTCCACTCCATTCCTTGTCCTTGATTGCATTCATCTCCTCCTCGTCGATGTATTTTCGAGATAATCGCATAAATTGTTCTACATCTTCAGGAGGGTTCCTTGCTAATGCCGACGCAAACGGTCCCTTCTTCAACCCATGAATCAATATGCTCGTCAACATATCAATCCTCAGATCGTGTACCTCAAGTGTCTCATTATTAAACCTCCCTATGAAGCTCTTAAGGAACTCGTCACTTTTATGTCGGATTGTGAAGAGGTAGGTAGCTGACCTCTTCGCTTTCCTTTTACTGGCAAACTAAAATGCAAACTTCTGAACCATCTGTCTATACGATTCGATGGTTCCACCTGGTAACTAGAAAACCACTTTGGTGCCTTCCCTGTCAAAGTAGTTTTAAATAATTTTGCATTGATTGAATCAGTTTGTCCGTACAAGTTCATTACCAATTCAAAGGCAGAAACGTGCTCCCATGATCCTTCGACCTATCGTATTTGGGTAGATCGAGTAGTCGAAAACTTGGATCCACGACTTCAGTTAGAATTTTATTGGCTAAAGGTGAGTTCCTATTCCGTGTCACCAACTTGCCTCGCTTTTTCAAGTCATCTATCTATTGCCTCAATCTTTCTATCTGCTTCCCCATATTTTCTACTTCTGCTCTCGATATCGCTGGCTCCCTCGTTGTCTTGCTCCTACTAGATGTCGTGTCCACCACCTCTCTCGCTTGGCTGGTCTCTAGTATTAGCACTATGCTCTGCTCTGTGTGACTTGTCCTTCCCTCGTGGTCATCTGCTATCATTTTTTTCTTTTCTTCAAGCAACCTTCTCCTTGCTGATTCCCTAACAGCAAGTGTGACCGTTCTCCTTTCATACTCTACTATAATATTCTTGCTAGTTATTTCGACCATTCGTTGTAATTCTTCAGTCATTAGATGCAACATTCTCCCCTGGTCGCAGAGGGACTCGTTCCCATCGCTCTTGCCTTGATGGATCTAACATGGCGAATTCTCCTTTTTGAAGATCTGAATCTTTCGACCACCTTGAGACCAAATAAAAAGGTTCTTTTCTCAATATTCCCATAGATGGCGCCAAATGATCCGAGTCGAAATCAATGCGACTTCCCTGATCAGATAAATTGATCCTCTAAGCAGTTCGAGGTCGCTACCTCTCCTAAATTAGAGTAAGGGCCCTGAGAAAAGAAAAGCAGATCGTTAGGTTTGTTGGGTGGCCCCCAACTAAGATCCTCGGATGCTTAAGTCAGTATCAAGGTCACAAATAAACTGGTCTCTTTCGAGCTAGCGAGCCTAAGCGACCTAAAGTAAAGAAGTGAGTCAAGACGGCGTACCATAAATGTACTGAGCATGGAGTATTTATAGTATACCAAGGGGGGTTCTGTTGCCCAATAGACGTCTGCCACGTATCTCGGGTTATCGGAGGCGGGTCGCTGGACCCGACCCTGGTAGAGAGAATGCGCGTCTTTTGGGTAAAATTGCAATTTTGAAGCCCTTCAAAGGGTAAAATAATCTTTTTTAGACAAAATTAGGATTATACCCATCAGAATTGTTCATCTTCCCGATCGGAAACTTGTGCATGTGGACGTGAAAGTCTTAGTAGTTCAGTGTGATGCCGAGATCTGATTTGGATTCTCATTATCATCAACCTTAGCCAACACAACTAAGTTCTTAGCAAAAACCCATGTGTTGTGGTCATATGCCCTATCCTAATCTAAGATCGATGTGATTAAATTTAATCAGAAAATCTGTTACCCTCGATGAGTTTAAGCTCCATAGCTCGAACTAGATTAAATGTTGCAAAGAACGTAGATGAAAAGCCGTTGACAAAAATTGACTGTAAAGATAAAATTCCACTAACCATATAAAAGCCTTGATCCATTGTTTCTACATGCCAAAATTCGATAGAGAAAACCAAACCTATGTTATGATAGCATTATTGATTCTATCCAAGTCGGACTACATGATGATAGCATTTAGAGAATAGACAACCCAAGATAGTAAACCAACACTATTAGGTGGAGTAAGATCTGCCCGAGAAACTTACAATGAAAAGGAGAGAGAGGATAGTTAAACATACGAGTAGACAAGAATTAACAAACTAATAACACTACAAGAAAACAGGGTATCAGAGACCAAAATTTAGAGATGGAACAAAATCCGTCTTTATCCGAGACGGATTTAGAGACGGATTTAGAGACGGAAATCTTATTTATGATAAATTATTAATAACTTTTATTTTAGAGACGGATTTAGAGACGAATTTATAATTTCGCGAAATTCCATCTCTATTTCCGTCTCTGATACTGTTAAATTATTGCTTAAAAATCGAAATGGCTGAGAATTGGTTATTTCCGTCTCTGTTTCCGTAGCTAATTTTTTCTTTAATTTAGGCACGGAAATTTCCGTCTCTGATGGTCTAAATAGGATTAAAACACAAAAATAAGAATTTTTTTATTTATGTAATAATAAGTAAGTTGTAATTATATGACATGATAATATATATATTTGTATAACTATAATGTATTTTTAATTTTAATTAATTACAACAAAACTAAAAGTAAACTTTTTATTAATTTTTTTATTTTTTTATATATATTTTTATTTTTGAATTTTTTTATATATATTATTTTATATTTAATATTTGATAAATTTTATAATCAAAATTGACCATATATTATAATTATTAATCAATATCATATTTGGATAATAATAAATTATGGTACTTTTATGTCAAAATTTAATCTTTATATAAAAATAAATTTAATCAACAACTTAGTAAATTATATTTTTTTTATAATTAAAATTAATATGACATATATAAACTTTATGTTATATTTTAATATATATTTGTATTACGTTATATTTTTCTTAAATTGACAAGTAATTCATTTATAATTTTTTATTATTTATAAATTTATGTCAAAATTTAGTAATTCCTATGAATTAATCTAAAAAATAATAATAATAATAACAACAACAATAATAATAATGATGATGATGATAGTTGAATAATTCTAATTATTATTTTATTTTATATATAATGAGATTAAAAAGTTTAATCAATAATTACGATAACTTAAAATCCGGACCCCTGATTCATACGAAATTTAAATATATACAAGACTATGTCCATTAGATCATATCGGACGGTATGATTTAAAATCACATGGTCTGATTCAACGATACACCTTCTTGAATGATTACTCTTATGTTTCGAGTACAATATCTCGACATCCGTATATCCAATAAGTCTAAAACTTTACCAAATGTATTTTTTTTGTAAATATCTAACGGTCTGATCTGAATTTTGATGGCCAGATTAACCCATATTGTTCAACAATATATGATTATAGTTATATCAATGTTATACTAACATTTATAAATATATAAATTTTGCAGATTGTGAGCATATATTAATTTCAACTATATCTATGTAAAAATTTTATGATTCGATCTCATGATTTAAAATAATAATAATAATAATAATTATTATTATTATTATTCTTATTATTATTATAACTATTATTATTATTATTATTATTATTATTATTGTAATACTAACAATAATAATAACAACAACAATAATAATATAATAACAATAATAGTAATAATAATAGTCACAATAATAATAATACTAATACTAATAATA
This sequence comes from Sesamum indicum, assembly GCF_026168435.1. Classification (NCBI taxonomy): domain Eukaryota; kingdom Viridiplantae; phylum Streptophyta; class Magnoliopsida; order Lamiales; family Pedaliaceae; genus Sesamum; species Sesamum indicum. The sequence continues at coordinate 14,888,621 of NC_142662.1, read as the reverse complement.
ATAACAGTAGTAGTAGTAGTAGTAATAATAATAATAATAATAATAATAATATATTAATAATATAATAATAATAATAATAATTATACAAAAAGTCAAAACTCAAAAACTCATTCCAGCTTTCTTTTCATCTCTTTCTTCCTCGTTCTTTCTTTCTTTTCCATTCCAGCTTCTCCTCTCTTCATTCCTTCCCCAAACCCATCTCCATTTCTTCCCCAAACCCATGTCTTAGAACCCTAACTCCAAACTCACGGCAACAAGGACGGCACGTCGGCAACGAGGACGGGGACGAGTACGGCTTCCATCTTTCTCCTCTCATTTTTTCTACAAACCCATCTCTTAGAACCCTAGCCCTAAACTCACGGCAACAAGGACGGTAAATCGGCAACAAGGAAGGCGACGAGTACGGCTTCTCCAGGTAATCCTTATTTCTTTGTTGCATTTTACTTATTCTTCTTTTTTTTGTGTTTGGGTGTGTTTTTAGCAAAATTTCTGAAAATTTTTGTATCTAATGTTGTATGTAATGTTGTAATTTCTGGAATTTCTGAAAAATTTCTGGAATTTCTGGAAAATGCTAGTCGTTGTGTGAAATTTCTGCAATTTCTGCAATTTCCCTCCCTCTGTTTCAGTTTGCAATTTCCCCTCTGTTTCAGTTTGCAATTTCTGCAATTTATAAATAGTGATGTATTTTAATTGATTGAACCAATTTCCTTTAAGTTCTTTTCCTACATATTTATATTATGAGGATCAAAGAATCAATGCAAATTGCAAATATTCTGATGACAAATGCTGCATTGGATGAATATGCTTGAGCTCAACTACAGGCCTGCCGTTTTCCTTATTTTTATTCTGCTATATGATTCACTGAAAATGTTGTGTTATTCATTAATATTGCTTGTAAAATGTTGTTCTCTAAGGCCAATGAATCTCATGTTGCTGAGCAGGATAATATTCCATTTGTAACTATGAATAGTAGGTTGATAGTTTGAGAGTGTGAAGGAGACTTCAGAACCAATTCCTCCAACTATTCATTCTCCAGTCCACCCATACGTTTTAGTGCTTCTATCCACAAACTTGGGAAACTAATACGAAACCTCTGTTTTTCAAATTGTTAACCAACAACATTAGTAGTATGAATTTCTCAAATAGTACTAGTTAGCAGTACATAGACAATGTCATGTGCATGTATGTGATAGTTTCTTCATCAAATAAAAATCATTTTTTCCTGAATCTTTTGATTACTATCTTATTCTTCATTAAGATTGAGATACTTTAATTTACACATGTATTTAAATGTTATAATTAGGCCTAATCTGAGATCATTTGTTATAATTCATCTAGCCTCATTTCTCTAAAAATTGCAGAATAATGAATATTGACCGTAGTTGGATGTGGAGGCGCTTGGATGATAATGGGTTTCTTTTAGATGAAGAGGCTCGGAAGAGGGAGGCAGACCTACAAGAACTTGTTCGAAAATTACTTCAAGATGTGGGATACACAAACCATCAATTTGCTGGTGGGTCGGGACAACAGGAGTAACAACATTCTAGGAAAGATAATTAGTTTATTTTTTCTGTTGGTTGTTTATCACTTAGTGTATGTTGATTGGGGTTGTACTTTGACATATGTTTGTTGACTTGGGAGTAGACATTGATATTATTTGGTAGTATTTGGATGTTGACATCAATTATATTAGTGTTTATTGTATTTTGAGTATCTTTTTTGTTAATTTTTGTTGTTCTTGTTTGGGAAATTCAGATTTTGGTATTGATGGAATGTATATTTGATGGTATAATGAGCAGGATATTAATTTGGGTACAGAAATTAAAAATCTGCCCAAAAAAAACCAAAAAAAATTAGAGACGGAAAATTTTGAAAACTTAGATACCGAATCAGAGACGGATTAGAGACGGAAAACTTTGAAAATTTAGAGACAGAATCAGCGACGGATTAGAGACGAAAATTTGTAAGATTGTAGAGATGGATTAGAGACGGAATATTTTCTTCAGTTCAGAGACGGAATTAGAGACGGAAATTATTTTACCTTTGTCGACGGAATTAGAGACGGATTACCTACGGAAATCAGAGATGGATTACAGTTAAATTTTCTTCTCTTTTGGCGACAGAATTAGCGACCGAATTTTCGGTCTCAGATTTAGCGACGGAATATTTCCGTTGCTAAATTATTAAAGACACGGCCTTCTGCGACGGAGTTCGGCGACGGATTTTTCCGTCTCTAATTTGTTTTAGAGACGGAAATCCTACTTTCAGAGACGAAAAGTTCCGTCTCTGATGCCCTATTTTCTTGTAGTGTTATAAAGGAGCACAAAATAAAGATGGTGATGAGTGATCGGGGCAGTGTCGGCCACAGCTCAAAACCCCAATCAGCTGCAAGCAACGACACAGGAGGACCCTTCGAACATCAAAGAGCAATGGTGACCTACAATAGCAAAAATGACCCAAAATAAAAACTACAAAAGAAGCCTCGTGTAGAGGGACAGAAGCTCTCATTGTGAGAAAAAGTTTTTCCTCTGCCTCTTTTCATGGGGTATTTATTACATTTCCATAAATAGGCAATTTTAATTGTCAATTACTTTGTTATAATCAGATTTTTCAGAAAATTTGCGTGTAATTACCTTCCAAAATCCAAGAAACAATCAAACAAGGTAAATGATATCCGAATTGAAAACTTTCAATTGAGTGCAATCTCATCAAAGCATAGTTAAGCAGAAGACACTTAACATGAATTTGTAGAATTCTTGCAACTTTTACTAGTTCACATTTTTTATGTTCCTTTTTCACCCCCGAAACCCAAAGCCAATGCATGTGGCTTATGACACAGAAAAGAAAAGACTGATACTGATACAAATGCAGTACAGCAGAGACCCTCATCAGTAGGTGAAGTGCAGTGCAGTGCAGGCCAAGAATATCAAAATTATTACACCATCATTACACTATCATTCGTCCCTCCCACGAACCCTTACACGTGTCACGATCTTGATGGCTCCTACAGTCGACTAGGAACCGTGGGATGCCAAGGGCCTGTTTGGGACAGTGATTTGTGAGTGTGTGACTTTTGTCTCAGGGATTTTGCAATGCTCGAGGCACTTTATGCATGAAGAAAGTTGAGGTTGAAGTGACACCCATGCAACAGTACTCACTCCCTATACATAGATGATATAAAGGAAAACAAAAGGGCAGCTGCTGAAATTAATGCTTCTTTTCTGTAGGGTGCTGAATTTACATTTTTGCCCCCCAAAAGTTTTTGCTATATGTCATAATTTTATATCTTGTTTGTTCTCATTTCTACACGTTAATTTTGATTTTCTGTTTAAAATTTAATTCTCATTAGCTTTACCCTTTTCTTCCCACTAAAAATATTAGATAAATTGCAAATTACCTTCCTATAATGTTCTAAATATTCACATAAGTCTCTTTAAAAAATAAGAATATCATTTTACCCTCTTGAATTTTTTAAAAAGGAGCATATTGCCTCTCTGATGAAGGGTTAATTCGTTCATTTTTAAAAATTCAAGGAGGTAAAATGATGTTTTACTTCCCATAGAAACTTATATAAACATTTCGAATAACACAAAATGATAAATTTATAATATACCTCAAAAATATCATTTATTTTTATTTTTTCCCCAAAAATTCTAATACGGCATTTTCGTCATACTACAAAAGTCATATATTCATTCTTTTTACATAATTTTTCATTCACTCACTTGTTTCAATCATTTATTCATTAATAATATTATGATAGACTATCGAATATCAAATAGATTTGACATTAAGTAAATAATATTACTGCTTTACCATCTTAACATAATAAAATAAGTAATTATTTTTCAAGATGCACAAATTTCCATACAAGAAAAATTACATAAAACGAATATATTTTATTTCCACTCCAGTTGAATTATTAATTACCATATACTTTGAATTAGTCCAACATACAGTTTTCGTTGCCATATGAAAACTAAGTAAAAAAATTCAATTTAAATAATGGTGGAAATGCTGCATCTAGACAGCCACTGGAAATAATAAAGTCAAACTAATATTTAGATTTCAAATTGATAAACGTTATATGACTCTAATAATATAAAAATTTAAAGATTTCATGGAGAATACGTAAAAGATTAAATTTTGTTAACTTTACATAAATTGTTGTAATACCGCCTCGACGGGCAACTAGACCTCCACCGATACTACAAAAAATATAATATTTAATAACTAATTATTATAATTAATAATAAATAGCAGCAGAAAATAATCACTGACCACGATAATTCAACTGTTGTTGGCGTGGTTTTTGTCAAGGTGACTAAAAGTCATGACAAATATTTTTACCATGATTCTTATATTAGCTGTAACAAATAATTTTTTATAGTTAAAAAAACTAATTTTTGGCATTGATTTAATTTAACTGTGGTTAATAATAGTAATTTATCATGATTTTTAACCATAGTAATTATTATTATAGTCATTAGTAATTTTTTTCTAGTGTGTCATCGTATCCCCTTGTTAAATTCATGTTATATTTTGTGCACTGACGTATGAATGATTGATACATATTTCATAATCTTAAAACAATCACGAGAGCCTCGAGGATATTTCAACCCCCTCGATCCAAAGAACAAGCACTATACTCTGCTCATTAATAGTCCGGCTAGAATGACCATGGTAATTGACCAGCATCCTACCGTATAATGGCCGAAAGGCTTTAAGGAATGTCCCCAACCCTCAAAATCTATATATTTTCTAGGTATCATAGGGAGTATTGGCATAACAGCAACCAGTGCCGCCAACTGACGTAGGAGATAGAAAGGCTTATCCAAAATGGCAACTTGAACGACTACAAGGACAAAGGAAAAATGCGCGAGCAAAAAGAGGAACACTATCACCACTGCAACTCCAACAAAAGCGAGGAGCGAGCAGAGGATTCCTCTAGATAGGAACGCATAAAAGAGAAGCTCCCAGTTGAGGAGAGCCTAGAGAACACCTTTTCCAAGGGTGTGATTCATATGATAGTAGGAGGACCTACTGATGGGGACTCTGGACGAGCTAAACGCACTCATGCTGGGTCGCCACAACCATCATGGATGTAGATCATAAAAAGCCATCAGGGGATCCTATAATCCACTTCGATCCTGCTGACGCACAAGGATAGTTGTAGGCACTTGTGGACTCAGACAGTTCTCCAAATATCCTCTTCTACAAGGTTTACCAACAGATGGAGCTAGGCGATACCCCACTAGAGCTGATGGACACCTTGCTATATGGTACCTCACCCCCTAGGCCAAGTCTCGTTTGCTCTCTCCTTAGGAAAAGAGCCCGCAAGGAAAACCAAGATCATCCAATTTCTTATTTTGGTCATGCCATCGGCCTACAACGTTATTCTTGGCCGATTTGCTTTGAATGTATTCTAGGCGGTTGCCTCCTCATACCACATGAAGTTGAAGTTTCCTACTGGAGCAGAAATAGGAGAAGTTGCGAGTGACTTGTATGTAGCGTGAAAGTGCTATATAGAGTAAATAGAGGGGGCAACTAGAAGGATATGGAAATAGATCCTCCTAATGGGGAGAAAGGCAAGATGCCCATCCAATAGGACGAATAAGAAAATATTGTCCTGCCCGTGTACAGCTAGCTAAAGAGCTGTTGAGCATCCAACTAATACCGGGAGAACCGAAGATTACTAGAATCACCTCCCACCTAAGTCCCAAACTAGCAGGGCAATTAACCACTTTGTTGCAGGAAATTGCTGATGTTTTTGCATGGTCAGCTCACGACCTCATGGGCATTGACCCTAGCATAACAGTGCACAACTTGCATCTTGATCCAGCTTTCCATCGTATGAAGTAAAAAAAGAGATACTTTTGTCCTAATTGCAGTCAGACACATTAAGAAAATTCAATTTCCATAGTGGTTGTCAAATGTGGTACTTGTACTCAAGCCAGGTAACAATTGGCATATGTGTGTTGAATTTTTTAGGTGTTAATAAAGCATGTCTGTAAAGATTTTTATCCTTTACCTTGTATAGACCAGCTGGTGGATTCCACCTCTGATCACCGAATTGGTAAGTCTAGTGGATGCCTCGCAAAGTTATAACAAAATTATGCTTAACTCCGATGACCAGAAGTGAGTTAGCTCCATCACGTCGGGGGACCTATCGTTACATTATTATGCTCTTCGAGCTGAAAAATGCAGGTGCTACCTACCAATGTCTAGCAGACCACATTTTCTAGAGCAGCTAAGACGTAATATGGAGGTGTACATCGATGATATGTTGTTGAAGAGCCGGCAAGCAATCAGCACATCACTAACCTAGCTAAAACATCCAACATACTAAGTACCATATGAAACTAAATCTGACTAAATGCACGTTTGGAGTCATGAATGAAAATTTTCGAGGATACATGGTTATTGAACAAGGCATCAAAGTCAATCCAGACAAATACGACCAATACAATAGATGAAACCACCTACCAACCTTAATGAGGTCCAAAAACTAGTTGGTCTCATAGCAATCCTTAGCAGGTTTATAAGCCACTTAACTGAGCTCAATTTGCCATTCTTCAAAGTCTTCAAAAGGACCACAACATTGCTTGGGATGAGACATGCTAGCAACCTTTCTAGGACCTGAAGGCCTACCTGGCCAAGCTACCATTACTCACCAAGCTAGCACCAAGGTAGCCACTATTCCCATATGTAGCTATGGGGTAGCATATAGTAAGTTCTTTGCTCATCAAAGAAGAGGAGGGGACCAAAAATTCATCTACTACTTAAGCAAGGTATCACATGGGGCCAAATAATGGTACCCTTAGGCTGAAACTTCAGGTAAGTTGATTAAGTGTGCATTGACCTCAGCTAGTATGGGAATCTCTAGCAACCGAGATAGGCTATCGAGGCCCGTGCACTAGCTGAGTTCGTGAATAAGGCCACGCATATTGAGGAGGACGAAAGACAATAGCTTCAATATGTTGATGGCTCCTCCACCCTTGTTGGCAACAAAGCCAAAATTTTCCTCACCTGCCCAAAGAGAGAGGACTTGGAGTACACCTTACGATTGAACTTCAAGACCTTAAATAACGAAGCCGAATACGAAGCACTCATAGTAGGCATCAGGATGGCACTTGATGTAGAAGTTTCGAAAAGCACGCCCCAGTCATTCACATTCCAACTGAACCATTCAAGGCCTTATCAAAAACTTATCCATTTTTTCAGTAGGGGATGGACATTCTAGGTCCTTTTCTAGCTGCGCAAGGACCAAGGAAATTCCTCCTAGTGGCAGTAAATTACTTTAGCAAGTAGGTGGAGGCTGAACCCTTTGGCAAGATCGCAAAAAATGAAGTGCTAAAATTCCTCTGACAAAATGTAGTCTGCAAGTATGGCTTACCATATGTTATTATTTAATGGTCGCCAGTTTCAGGGTTGGAAAGCCAATATCAGTGTGCCAACCTGGGCATCCAACACCATTTCACATTAGTTGCCTACGCCTAAGCCAATAGGTAGGTAGAACTTATGAACCAAATCCTAGATCAAGGCATCAAAACCAAGCTAAACCAAGTAAGAGGGCAATGGGTGGATGCACTACGCAGCATGTTGTGGTCTTACAGAATCACCCTAAGATGTACCACGAGAGAAACACTTTTCAACCTGGTGTAAAAATCAAAGACCGTTATCCCAATCGAACTTTTCAACCTGGTGTAAAAACCAAAGACCATTATTCCAGTCGAAGCAAGGCTGGAAACATTTCGAATCCAGCAGTACGAGCAGGAAAGCAATGATAACTTATTGCTTGTTAACTAGGACCTAGTGGAAGAAGTTCGAAAGGAGGCTCGAGACCGCATAAACAGGTATAAGCTAAAGATGGTCAACGCCTACAACGACGAGTAAAATGAAGAGAATTTCAGGTGGGAGACCTAGTGCTCAAATGAGCTAGTGCTCTCAAACTAGTCGGAAAGCTAGATCCCAACTTGTGCACACACTTACATAAGGCACCCCCTAGTTGGCGTACGCTTCTACATTTTCACCTCCTGGCTAACTCTGATAAACCGCCACCAGTTGATCCGCACACTTATGTAAGTCACCCCAAGTTGGAGCACGCTTCGATATAAGTCGCCCTTAGCTAGCTCGAGATCGCATAGAAAGATACAAGCAAAACGTGGTCAACTCCTACAACTGGGGAAAAAGAATAGAATTTAAGGTGGAGGACCTGGTACTCAGACGAGCTAGGGCTCTCAAACCAGTTGAAAAATTGGTTCCCAATTTGGAAGGGCCTTACAAAGTGACTCGGATGACCAAATTTAGCGCATACGAGTTGGAGGACACTGAAGGTAGGAGGCTTTCTCGACCATGGAATGCTTATAACCTCAAGAAATTTTATTCCTGAATCTCTACTCAATTTATGGTTTGCTATCCTTGAAATCAAGCATTATCTCACATGAATAAACAATTCTTGCTTCCCATCTTGTATTGTTCGCGAGCATTATACACTCATTTTTAACCCCAAATACGCTATTAACAATACAATTGATTAAAAATTTTCTAAAAGAAAGAGTACTACCAAAAAATTGCACTTTTTGAGTCTAAAGATTTTCTTTCAAAAGTTTGGATTTTAACATAATAAAAATATATAATGGAAGAATTGTTAACTGATTTTGTTCAAGTTTTAAAAATAGTTTTATTTGATTGTAAATGAACGCACAAAAATGAATTTGAGTAAGTCAAAATTGAAGTAAAGTTGAGTAGAAGACATAGATTTTCTTATGTATTTTAATAACAATTACTTAATAGTGTTGAAAGTAAGAGAATGTTTTGGTTTACTAAATTATTAAATTTACTCCAAATGTAGACTATAACATGAACTTAGCTACTAAGAGAGAAATAAACACCTAACATAAAGTGACCCCAAAAAAAGATAATAAACTTGGTAGCAAACGTATATAATATAAACAACTAACACAATCAAAAAATCTATTTACTTAAAACTTTTCATAGAAAAATCAAATTTAGAATTATATTTCTCTATCTATTATATGTAAATAAAACAATTAAATCTATATCTATCATATATCTATTCTATATCTATCTATATATCTATAAAAGTATGAATGCGTTTAGAAATTTCTTTAATTTTTTTATTCAACTAATTCAATCCTATAATATTATTTTGCTAAGGATAAAAATATAAAAATAATATTAACTTCTATTAGTTACTTTCAAATTACATTCATTTACTTGTATTAATTACTTTTATATTACATTTATTTATTCTTATTAATTACGTTTCATATTTACACTTATTAATTATTTTCACATTATACTTTGTATTATTATACTTATGTTATACTCATAATATTATTTTTTCACCCTTTAAGTTTGGGCTCATAATCATTTAAGTGTAGAGAAATATTGGTTATGAAGTAATTGAAAATTCTCGTTTGAAGTGCTCGTTCGGCCATATGATCAAACAAATCAAATATCTTTTCCAACGCAGACATGAATTTTCTTTTTGCGGTTCGGTTATTTTTCTATAATCACTTTTGGAATTATATTTCATCAGAAAACTACATGTACTAAAAGCTACAATTGCTAACTTCTGATCCCACTGTAATTACATCGAATTACTCGTTATGCCCATTAAGTAATTTCTTTTGATTTCTTAATTAACCTTACAGATGAGGTTAATTTTAAATTTAACTACAATCTACGTTTGCATAATAATGTAACCGTAAAATCAAGCAATAATAATTATTTTTAAAATCAATTCTCTCTCAATCAATTATGTAACCATACAGGACAAATTGGGTCCAAATGCCTTAGTATTTGGTATCCAACCCTCTACTGTTATGCTTTGGCTTTAGTTGAAAATCCCCGAGCAAGAGAAACTTTCATTAACCTCCTAAAGTGTGGTAGCTTGAGGAGTTTGATGTAGCCTATGCTCTTTCCTATTGAGTCAATCATTTTTCTAGAATCTGTCTCCTGCTGCTTGCTGTTTTTTGCTTGTTTCGGCTGTTGTATGAAATTACTTTTTGGATTTATGGTGTGAACTGTTGGTGTAAAATCAACACAATAATCATGTAGTCTTCTGCTATGCATGCCAAATTTTCAGCATTAGCAGTTGGATTGAGTGAGTATGAGATTGAATTGGACAAGATGGAGCTAGTTGCAGCTGCTGCTGGTGGGGACATTTAAAAGGGCATTAGAAGGCAGCCAGCTGCAGCTGCTTGTATCATATATCTCCAAATGGATCTTCCTTCATGACTCCAAGTACTGATCGGTACTTGTGACGATTTGTGCCTGGAAAAGTTTTAGAAAAGTATGTATTTTAATAATTAATTTAATTGATATTCTGATATATATGTATTATATATACATGTATCAAGTGCTGGTAAATATCAATGTAAAGTGTGTCAACCGATTGAACCGTTAGTTCTTGACAAATACTTGATATTTATCCCTTCACAAAATTATACAAATATTAAGGGGTAATATCAAATAAATTAATGTAGTAGGTTGCATGTCTCCTTCGACTAAGTGTGGCATATACCCTTTCACAAAATCAACGAGCATATGAAGTTCCATTTATATAAAGATGAAAACAGTTCCAGCAATTATAGTAGGCGCCACAAACCAAATTTCAACAGTTATATGGTGAAGGCCAAATAGCAAAGAGCACTGTGCGGTTTAGAGTTTAGAGCATACAATGAGCATAAGCATCTCAACAACCATATACACTACTATAACATTTTGCACATCACCGACATTTTATGAGGGCTCAACACTACCAGGTGCCTGTTCAAGTGCTTGCTGTTTTAACGTCAACGTCAGAGCAGGACGACATCTGCAGAAAGCCACATTAACTGATATGAAAAGAAGTAGATATAAGCTTGAAAGCACAAAACCCTTTAATAGTTGGAAAGCCTATAAAGTATAGATCACTTCGGAGCGAGATGTAATGTTAGATCCATATGCAAGAACCGGAACGAGATGCTCTGAGAAAATAACAATGACAAGGTTGGCACAAGGCTGTCATATACATGAACAGTTATGTGCATCCGCGGAAGGTACAAAGATAGATCATTCATGAGATCGCAGAAAAGATTGGCCAAGGAATAAAAGGCCAGCACCTCATTAAGAATACAAACTAGCAACTGCAAACATAGAGATTAAAGGAAGAAGCAGAATAACACACACATTTGACGACAAACTAGCAAGTGCAAACATAGAGATTAAAGCAAGAAGCAGAATAGTTCACATATTTTAAAGCACAATTCATTGAGCCAATTACAATAAAGGTTTACACACCTTGCATTGAAGACTTGTTATTGCTGACTTGAGCAAATTGTCACCAACAATCAGCCTCAATTTCTTCACAAATTCATCCCGACTCAACTTCTTGTTCTGCCAAACAGCAGGGAAAAACAGCTGTTGAAATTTACTACAAAATTAGAACAGTTGAAAAGAATTGAAGTGTCCAACACAAGTACCCTGAACAGAGCATAGTTGGTTTTCACGAGGTCCATGTTTTGAGAAGTGATATTGTTTGAAATGGCAGCAAATAGCATAGGAAATGGCATCCAAGGGCTCTTGGGAGTCCTTGCTTGAAAAGTTTTACCTAGTACCTGGTGACAATAACTTCACTAAGTATAGAGACTGGGTCATCTGAGAAAATGGAACTGAAACATCATTTAGCTCATAATTCAAAATCATGCAACATAAACAGCTGATCAAGTTATAGGTTGCTTAAAGTGGTTCTCGAAAGTACCAATAGCCATTGTGTCAGGACACTTTGAGAAGAATTAAAAGAGAAGCAAGTTATAATGTACATGTACTCACTAAAATCATAATAAGGTAAGTAGCTCATGCCACAAAAGGATATGTGACTGAGCAAATTTGCACTTTGTCAAAGCAAAAACTGGCCATATCTGGTAATAGTGTCTTCAGGAAAGAGGAATTTCCTCAGCTATACATTCAAAAGTACAACAATTAAACAATAAAAATTTTGAAGGGTTGCTCCTATGAGCTTTAGCTTTCTGCATATTGCTTCATAATGGGCTTAAGTATGAACCGCAATATTTTGCTCCATAAAAAGTGAATACTAGCAAACCCATGAATTATCTTTGAGCAACGGTCGAAGATTCTAACCTCTTATCAGATGGAAAGGAAAATGAGTACTACCACATCAAAAGCAAAGTCATAAGACTCGTAACACCTTTTTTCCCCTTTCCCATGAGACAGCTATATATTAAGTGTCCGATTAATAAAACACAAACATAACATATTAAGAAGGTAAACTCACATCAAGAAGAAAAAGAGGGGAAAACACACAAATAAAGTCTGAACTCCACATATATTAACCACATAACAAAATTACCAACTCTTGCGAACAAGACCATACCTGAGATTGAGGTCCTCCATAACAGGCACCGGTTCCAGGAATATCAACCTTGCACTCCTTTCCAAAAACAGTCCCTTATAAAGAATTATAGAATGAGATATAAGGCACTATACATTTTATGGAGAAGTGAACAGTTAATAGTAAAATGATAAAAATCTTCACAATCATTACTAGAACTTTGAGTGTAAATAAGATAAAAATCCAACTGACTTGCATTTGAAGTTAAGCCAATTTCTGGAAATAAGGTTGCTTCATATGGCAGGGAGCGTGAGGTGTGACAGAAAAGATTAGCAATTTTTACGAGACATTGCCTTGACAGTACAGTTTCTCTTTGAGTATATCTATCGAAAACCTTCATCCTCCTTAAGAACTACATGTGAAATTTTCTGGTAATAAATACGTCATTGATTTGAATCTGAAAACTCATGAGAGCAAGCAAATAACATAGTCCTAGGTAAGGATGTAAGGTGCTATGATATGAAACATTATAACTGCCACTGAAAGAAGATTTCAACATATACCACAAAAAGAGAATGTTAAATGCAAGGGCAAACTATCACCTCACTATAACTACCTTAAAAGAAGATTTCAGCACATACCATGATAAGAGAATGTTAAATGCAAGGGCAAACTATTACCTTCAACATGAGAAGTCATCTTGAAACTAACAACACACTCCGGGTAGATATGAGAATTCATATTCATGTTCCATACAACATAACGCTTTGGATTTTGAAGATTGTCAACACCGCTATCAAAGTCCTCGCTACTAGGATGGAACTGACTCGATCCCAAGGGAACTAGCTCCATGTTCCCCATTATAACACGACATAGTACCAAATGTCGTGTGTCATTTTCGTCAACATCAAAATAATTGATACTGAAAGAAACAAGAGATACCAAACAAGTTGTAATCCAGAATAAAAAATACATCACTAGCACGAAATTCCAGATGGAAACATTGCAATATAGCTACGAATGCTAAATAGCCCAATGGTGAACTGTCAATCAGAAGCAATTAAGCAACATCCTTTAGAGATCAAGCACACAGAATATGTAGAAATCTAGTGCACCAAAAATCGCAACTACAAAACCAAATGGATTTGTTGATCTACCCAACAAAACACTAGACGAGGGTAAGAGATGAAGAAAGAACAACCGTGCTACCTCATCAAGAAAACATCAAAGCTGCATTTACTCACGAGAATAACAGTATCAAACCTCGCACAATTAATGCAATCATCATTTGACACTAGAAGAGCATAAACAAAATTAAAGCCAATCTTATTGCAAAGAGAAGTAGAAAAACCAAACCTGATCGGAGTGCCATTTGCAGGAATTAGATGCATTCCAATACCATGCATGCGCTCAATTTTCAATGGCTCATAATACCCAACCCCATACTTTAATATGGTTTGAACTGCTCCTCCCACACAAGGAAGCCATGCATATTGGACATTTGCATCCCCACGGTACCTTTTAGTAATTTCAACCTGTTTTTCAAAAAGCTCCAATCGAGTTTTCATTGCAATGCTCGTACAACGATGTATGTCAACAATTTTTGCAACAGATGAGCTAATAACTCTAAAGAACATCTGCTCTACAGCATCAGAATCCAAAGAGTCATGCATATGATCGACAGCTAGTATCATGTTCCCCTTCACCTGTTTATTACCGTCATATTTCTCATCAACTTCCACATCTGATGATGCTTTAGCGCAACTGTTGATTTCATCCTCACAATCTTTTGCAGCATTGTCATGACTTCGTGCTTGCTCAACAATAGCATTGGACTCCCCACTAGATTCATCATATAATCCATGCAATTCAATCTCCAAATGCAAGTTGATATCATTGCACTCCTGAGACTCAGCTCCTTGATAGCAACAACCACGAGGTTCATCATCAGTAACAATTTCAGGGAAGAAACACTTCCCTGAGACATCAATCCAAGCAATAGGCTGATGCGAACCAGTATCCATGTCCAACTGCAACATATGCAAGAAATCCAACAAGATCTTACTTCCATTAACCTCCACCTCTAAGACAGGCTTCTTCACAAGGTCTTTGTTGATAAAAGTAACAATATCCTGGGAGAAATCATTCCATTCGTCATTGCAATAATACATCAACCGGCGCACAATCCCACTTTTCTTGAAGTTGGAATAATATTTAAGCATACGTTTCCCTGATGGAAAAGCACAACTGCAATGCTTGCTTTCAGATCCGCCCAGTTTCCTCCGCTTGGCAAGATTGAAGATGGCCGAACTGGGAGAGGATTGCAGAGGAACCAGGAATTGGGTGGCACCCCCTGAAGAGAGGGTGCACCGATCTGACCGCTTTCTCTTCAGATCAACGACAACATGTCGGCCACTATCCAATACCTTTTCTAACTTTGTGTTCATGTCTGCCTAATGGATCAATGCCTATCCACCAATTGGCAGCCAAAAGTTCAAAGACAAAAAGTCTTGTACGGGTTACTCTTGGTTTCGCCTCAAAAAAGCAAAGCCATCAGCACCACTGGGGAAAGCCTGAACATAAGAATACGGCTAAAAGATTAGGTAAAAACCTCTCTCATGATGTCACAAGAATAAATCCAACAACAACAGCTGCCACAGTCAAAACAATCAATTCAACCAGAAGCCACAATATTGCATAGAACAAAGCTCAAGAAAGCAGTTCCGATGCGGTGCAGACAAAATGCACTGGCGACTTTCTTTAACGCTCACACATTTTGAGGAGAAAAACCTGGCACTGAAGTGCTCCATTAGAGGAAAAGACATTCTAGGATTCTAGCTACACATTTTCTAGTCCATAGCCATGTAATGATACTAACTTGATTAACCAAACACACATTATAGCATCAAGCAAATCAATCAACACAATTTCAGCAACATGGGTAAGCATATATCCAATATTTTGTGTTCCCCCTTCCGCCTGCAATGTTGAAAGAGAAATCTTGTTGACTTGGAATACAAATAAATATAAGTGGAGGAGACAGGCATAAACGAGCAGAGATATAGCGCCAAAAGCGTTCCTGCTATAGGAAACTAACCTAGCAAAACCAACTCTTACCCATTCTAGCAAAACAAACTCTTAACCATTCTAGCAAAAGCAAGCGGCACCAAATTCCAAGATAAATATAGATAACAGCACCAACAAAACCAAAATGAGAGAAACAGATACACGAGCAAATACTCATTCAGCTTATGTTGAAATTGATCTGACATCAGATTGTCCATCAGCCGCACTCATTCCTCTCGTCAAAAATAGGCATTTCATGTAGTATAGAGCTTATCAAATGTTCGTAAGTAAAACTTGATATACTTTTTTCTCCAAATAGTAATTTCAATCTAGTGGAGGTGCAGACAGTAATACAGTCTGTAAAAATCCTCATGAAAGAGAGGAATCTATAGTGCAAAAACAAAGAAGAAATATAATATTACCATAAAGCATAACTAAAGAGGGGGAGCTCATCAAATAACTTGTTATTTATTCAATTCCTTAAGAATTTCAAAAGCAAAAATCTTTGTCCAAAATAATAGGAAATAGATACAACCATAGCTGTTTAAAAGCGCACGGCGTCTCGCCGCGTAAAGGTGTCTTGGAGCCATGACGGAGAACGGGTTTTTAAAGCTCGGTGCATATTTTCATAAATAAATTATATATTCATACATTAATATCTTTTAACATCAGTATGACACAAGTAATTAAATATAAATACTAGAATTATATTAATCATTATACCATAAAAAAATATATTGAAAACAACTAATGAGGGATTTTCTCTTTCTTTTTCTATTTTTGTTTATATATTGTTCTGTTACTTTGTTTAAAAAAAGTAAGTTAAAAAGGTTTAGAAAACCCTACATTTTTCTGCTAATGTCTTTTAAATGAACATTCCTTTTTTCTGTTCTTTTCTCCTTTTTTTTTCTTTTCTCCTTTCAAATGGAAAAAAGAAAGAAAGAAAAGAGAGAAGAGCTCTTTGAAACCCTAGTTCTGCTCCTGCGCCGCCGATGTCCTTACATCAGATTCACCACCGCAACCCTACATGTACCCAGTAGCCGGCTTGTAGTAATACAAATTCTGATGTACAATGAAACATGCGTGTACATAGAATAAAACAAACTCAAGCGATGACAGAAGGAATATAAGATTAGATATTCACCAAAAAAAGAAAGATTAGATACGCAGAAGCACAATTTTCATAGAAGACAAAGAGAGAATATGATAATATAAGCAACAAGTAAGCATATTTTCATCTGCATGCCAAATATTCATCACCATTATTTACTGCAAATAATATCCTTCTTTTTAGCTTTTCTTGGTATATAATAACCTATGGTATGGGCTTAACTCCGCCACCCTGAGAACATTAATGAGCCAGCAGATGATGAACATAAATAGACATATTACCAAGAATTTCATAATCATTTTTCATTGCTATCTGCTACTCCAATCATAAGCAGGAGAACATACTTCATAAGAGGCTATATACAGACCCAATGGGGATCAGAAGAAAGAATAATGCATTTTCATTGTTCACATTAATTCCCATGTAAGGCAAGGAATCATCAGTTGTATCTCCCATCTTCCACACGTCACATGGTGGTTGTTCACAAATTAAATCAGAACTATGGTCCCAAGAAAAATGATAAGCTAGTAAATGCCACACCAAAACCCACTTGAAAGAATGCTGATTTAATTTTTAATTCGTTCAATTAGCCTGTAACATAATGCTATTATACTTCTATTCATTGGATTTTACCACCAATCAGAACTCTCGACAGAGATTTTTTGTTTGGCAAATCCTAACAACTAAACAAACACCAAACTCAAATCCCACAGCAATGCATCAAGAGGCACCTACAGTAAATGACAAGGTGGATTTATAAATTATGACAAACAAGGTGGATTGGTTTTTCAGAGCTCCGGGCATTCAACCAAGTCATGCTTGCTAAACAGTCTCTTAACCCTCCGTCTCCCTTCCCCCCCCCCCCCTCTCTCTCTCTCTCTCTCTCTCCACCCGTCTATCCCCTTCTGTCTTTCTGCATGCATTCTCCCATCAAAAGAAAAATAAAAATAGTCAATAACAACATAGTAGAGGCAGCTAACCACTGTCAGAGACCTGATCTTTCAGGGTACTGTAATCACATGGCCTCGATAGTCATCAACTCTGCAAGGTTCCATACCTCCCCGCATAAATAGCATAAAGTAAATATGATTGTCCGTAAGCCACTGTAAACACACTTTATTTAAATTGCAAATTTCCACTCCCCAATAAAAGATGTGAGAGGTAAGAAAGTACGACTGCTCGCGCAAGCAAAATAATTTCTACAGAATTTAAATATAATTGTGGACATATGCAGAATATTTCCAATCTTAATCAACTCAACCGTAACTCTAGTAAAGGAAATTTGGCAAAAGCTCCTGTATTTTTAAAGTGAAAACGAGCACCTCTAAATCCCAAGTAATTAACCAAAACTCCAGTTAAGAAAATCTAACTAAAAGGCCAAAACTTTAAAGTAACAAATGCAATAAAATCACCCCCAACTTCAAAGAAAAATCCAAATAAATAGGATAAGAATCGAGCAAAAGCACAAATATTACCCCGTATCACTAACAAACACATAATTTTCTCCAAAAATATAAAAATTAGCAGGAATTTGACTGATTGACTTTCACATGCCTTCTCCGAAAGTGCTATCAGTTTCCTCCGTTTTGATCAAAATTATCACTCCTCATGCTACAAAATTCACGATTCAAACAAAAAATCCACAAGCAGTCACATGGAACCACAGATCCACAAAAGTCCACATCCATCAAAAAGTTTCAAGCTGCATAACACCATGAAAATCAAACAAACAATTACAGAAATATAAACAAATTAAGAAGCTAAAAACGATACTTACATAGGTACACACAGAGAGAAGTCGTCGAATTAATTTCTTTTCCTTTTTTCGTGCCCCTTCTTCTCTGCTGCTCTGGTTTTTCAAACCCTAGATAAAAATAAAATAAAAAATAAAAAGTCGAATCAGGCATAACATAATGGAGTAGCGAAAACGGAACCGCCGCCTTTCATTTCTGTTAGACAAATATGCTTTTACGAGTCTGACCCTCCGATTACAGATATGCTTCCGGTTGTTCTGTAAAAATAAGGGTGTTTTTGTCTATTCCATCATTAAGTTCTAGTAAAAATGAAATTTTGCTGGTAAGTTGTGAATTTGAGGAGCCCAGTTTTAACCTTCCTTTTCTTTTTCTTTTTTTTTTTTACTTTCTTTTATATTGTTGGCAAGTATGTTTCAGTTTTGTTTTATTTTAGAGATAGTTACATTACCCTGTAATAAGATTTGATGTAACTATACATAATTTTTTTATAATTTGAAAAATTATATGTATCACCTCTGAAATTTACTTCCATCCAACAATAAGTCCCTTCGTTATCCAAAATTCAAAAAAATTTGATGATATTAACCAAACAATATCTGAAAAAAATCTGTTTTTACCCTCGATGACTTATTATTGACTTATAGTAGATCAATAAATATTCTGTGACCAAATTACCCGTATACGGCTTCACGTGTTACTGTATGTGAGGAGATATATCTTCACTATTGTAAGGGTAGTTTAGTCGGAAAAATCTTATTTGACCTGCAATGCAATAAGTCAATTTTAATCAATCAAGGATAAATATCAATTTTTATATAATTTTTTTTTGTTAATATTAGCAAATTCAGTGAATTTTGACTAATATGGGGACTTATTTGTTAGATGGAAGCAAACCTCAAAGTGCTAGATGTAATTTTTAAAACTACATGGGGTCTACGTATAATTATACCAAACCTCAGAAGATGAAAATGTAATTATCCCTTTATTTTACTAGCAGTACACGACATATTTGATGTGTGTCCAAAAACATTTAAAATCACAAATAATTAATTTTCTTATTTCTGGGTTGGTTATCGGTCATGAGATAGCAACTACAAAATATATAATGTGCCAAAATTTGATGTTTGTGCAAGTTTGAGGAATCTTTTCGTAAATTCATTAAAAAATATTGTAATTACTATTATGATCAAGTTTTATTGAATGGATGTAATAAATTAAAAGATGAATCTTACATTTAAAAGTTGGTACGACAACATGACCTTATTTTATAATAGTATAGATGTATGTAGATCACACGCTCGTTCCCAACCATAACTCGGATTTTCAGCAAACGACGGAGAGGTGGGCGTACGTTAAGAGAGACACGAATATGCAGCGAGGAGCCCCCACAAACTCCAATTATCACTCGTATCAAGATCCAGGTAAACACTATCATCTCTCATGTCATCTTCCCCAATGGCAGCCCTTGAACTAGAACATGAAACCCACACCAATTTAAGTCTATATTTCCTGGACTTTGATTTTCCTCAACCCTAGCTAAGATCAATAAGCATTTCCAGTACGCACATGGAGTCTATTCCAATACCCGATTGCAATCATATATGAGCATTAAAAACCGTACCCCGCATCAGGTTGAAAACTGCCTGTAGCACTAACTGCATTGAATAAGTGTGGATGGTTTAGAGTTGAGGAGTTGACCCATTAGAAAGAAGCCTTGATGCTCAGTTTCACCATGCCAGACCCCCATAGGAACGATGATTCCATTCTCCTCATCCTTAGACAAATTAAATGCCTTTCCTATTCAATGAATGTCCTGATCCATCTTTCCCAGGAAAATTGAGGGGCAAGGAACACCACCTGACTACTACCAATCATCGCTCAACCTGTTCACAGAAAGCAAAATAGCAGCAAGCGTTAGAAAACAAGAAACAAGAAGCTCAAAAAGAGGGAAAGGAAGCTCAATAAGGGAAAAAAATAGTAAGGCAATATTGCAACTTTCATCCTGAATCTATAAAGGGTTGGCAATTTTGGTCCTCTATCTTTCGAGGTGGTAATTTTGGTCCTATATCTTTCAAATTTTGCAATTTTGGTCCTTCAACCCATTTTATGACCATTCTTTCCTTCTAGTGAAAATAAACCATAGTCCACTACATGTTCTAAGATAGGCCCAACATACTTCCAACATAAATTAAGCCTTCATAAATTTATACCTTTTTTCGACCGCCTTGTTCCCAATTATTCCAAATCCTGGGTTTTACGGACTTTCTCCAACCCACTACTACAACATATGGTTCGCAGGTACTTGGCTCATTCAGCAACAAATAGCGCAGTCCTATTTCATTTCCTACCTTAGGACTAGAAGACACTCCAATATAGGAACTTAATAGAATATTGGACAACAAATTGAACAGAAGCCTTACTCTTATTGAAAAAATATATGAAATATTAGATAGATATTATTTCCTCCATTGGAGGAGACAACTATTTACTTTTCATATGATAGAGGACTTGACTCGTTGTGGAAACCCCCATAAAATTGATAATTAAAACTACAAAGACTTGAAAGCTTACACTATCATGCTTTGAAGAGTTGGAGAAATTTTCTGATGATCCCTATCTGCTTTATTGCTTCCTTATTTATAAGTGTCTGGGGACTTCAAACCCGAGCTTCAAACTTGTTTTCTGATGATGTCACTGTGTTCATCATCATTTTGTCTTTTTTGGATGACGTGATTGTGTTTGTCATTTCTGCATTCTTTCCAGTTGGTGGTCATGATGGCTTGTCGGCCATGTGATTGCTAGTTGGTTCTCCTGCATTTTTAACTGTTGGCCTTTGTTGTTTTCTACCTGCATTTTTAACTGTTGGCCTTTGTTGTTTTCTACCTACAGTTTTATTCTTGAATTTTTACATTCTTCAACTTTTGCTTCATTTTGTGAAATTCTTCTTTTTACCCTTGCCCTGATTTGGTTCGAGTTTCTTTTGGGTGACCTGAATTTTTGTCCCGAACAAGGGTCTTTCTTGTTTCTCGCAGCAAGGGCGTACATAGTTATGCCATTGCCCAATATGCATCATATTGCACGTTTTCATCCTTGTTGCTTATTTTCCCAAATCAGCATCCTTTTTTTCAAATAAACTTTCTGCGATCTCAGTACTTTTTCCTGTCATGGAGTTTAACATGAATGATCCATTCACTTTGTTTGAAAAAATTTGGATTGGATACTTGACTTTGTCCATCTCAGTAAGACAAACCCATAATCCCAAACTCTTCTAGTGGAGACATCATCTTCACTAATAGTTGATACTAGGGGAGTTTCTTCTGAGGCAGCTTTAATTTTGTTAAAAGCTACCATGTCTGATCTTTGCAGCTTGATGAAATGGAAAGCTGGATGAGACCTCTTTCATACTGTTTTTGGAGCTGCTGATATGAATTTTAACTTCATAAGATCTCCTCTTTTCAAGTGGGGGGTTGTTTTGCCAAGAGTCATAAACGCCCCACTAATCCATTTCGGAAGCTTTGAAATTTTTGAAAAACTTGGTAACATAGTATAAACTGAACTCAGGGCTCCAAAATTATACCATTCTCGAACATCTTCTGGTTTGGAACCTTCTAACATCCAAACTCTGTTGTATTTTCTTGATATTTCAATTATGGTTTTGCTTGAATTTACTCCTTTACGAGAAATTAATTTTTCCCATATTCGCTAGTATACCTTCCAAGCAAAAGAGGATGAAGATATTAACTCATTAGTACTGGCCCTTGAGGTGTCTATCATCGGCCTAAGGCTAATCTCTCCCTCTTTTTACCCCAGAAGTGTTGAGCTGACTTGATTCATCAAGAGTTTGCACTTCTTGTGATTCAATTGTTGCCGTTTCACCAAAGTTTAGCGATGGCTTGTGCAATCAGTACTTGAATTTGACGCTATAAGTTTAGAGCTCTATACTCTAAGGGTATATTTAGGGTCATGCTCCCTCAACTCGTGAATCATCCTCGAGGGTGATGCCTTCTAAATTGGTTCTCATAAATCGTTCCATAGCCAGGTGGATGGTAATAAGGAACTCCTTAATTATTGCCTGGACAGTATCTAGACCAGTTTTTTGAATTTGTCTAGCAACTTAGGCATTTATCACTAGCTGTCCGAACTTCTTGTCAAGTTCCTCAAGTTTTTCTCTGAGGTTCTTGGGCCTCAACATGATGGAGTTTGCTTCAAATGTCTCCATCTCTAGTTAGGAAATTTGCAAGAACATTCTCATGAGAATTTATAACGACAATATTATAACAATAATATTGGCATTCAACTGGGTATCTGATAATGCGAACCTTCTCAGTTTTAGATTCTAATTTATTCTTTAAGAAAGCCTTAACTTAGTATTATCAACTTTTAACGTGAATTCTTTAGCAAGTTAAAATAAAGGTCATTTTTTAAAAACCTTCCAAACTGCAAAGAACTCCTTCTCATTAATGTGCCAGACTTCTACAAGGTTATTCCCTGTAATAGTCATTTTCGTGAGCACTGTTGCTCATCTATAGTCATTGACGTCCGTATAAACCATCAATTCGTTCTTGTCTTATGGTATGGCAAGCTTTGACAGGTTACTACAAACCTGTTTCAGCTCACGAACCCTTTGAGTATGGATTTCTTCCCATTTCCACTTTGAGCTTTCTGTTTTCCTTCAAGAGTGGTCGGAAATCCTTTATGTATCTTGTAAGATCCTTAATAAAGATATCTGCAAAATTAACAACTCTCAAGAAGCTCTACAAAAGATTTTTATCTTTGAGTACATTTGAAAAATTGCGGATTTTTTTCCATAATGTAATCCTGTAACTCAATACCTGTTTCGTTAATAAGAATTCCTAAAATTCAATTTTATTGACATCTATAGTAGCTTTCTTCTAAAAAAACACTAAACCTTCTCTATGGCGTACATTGAAAAATATCTCAAGATGGTTAATATGATCTTTCATATTTTTAGATGTAATCAATATGTCGTTAATGTAGACGAATATGAAATCAAAATAATCTTTCAAAAGATTATCCATTTTCCTTTAGAATATCTGGGGTGCATTAGCTAAACCTATTGGAAGCACAATCCGGATATATTGTCCTTATGGTGTGGAGAATACCGTAAATTTCTTTGATTCACTCTCCATCTTAATCTGATAAAACCCAGATTTGCAATCAGATTTGGAAAACACTTTTGCACCTTTAATGCATTCAATCAAGTGCTCTCTACTCGGAATATAATAACCATCAAATTCTAATATTTTATTAATGCCTTGATAGTTAATTACCAACCTGGGTTTAGCCTTTTTATCTTACCATGGTTTCTTACTAGAAAACCAGTATGCTCTTTAGTAATCATCTGCATATCCTTGTTATCCTCTATGTTAATCTGAATAGGCTTGTATTGAACATACTCATATTTGCATTCCTCCTTGACCTTTAGAGTAGCTTCAATTTTGTTCCTATCCTACCATGGTAGAGGGTTTTCACTGAAGTTCCTTTGGATAAATCTATTGACGTTCTCAAGAGAGAGCTTGCTTTCTTCACTAGTATCTAGCGACTTTATCTCCTGCAATGTTTTCTTTAGGTTCTTAATCTCTTCCTCAGTTTCCTCGTAGAAGCTATCGCTATCAATGAGTCTCTATTACTTGAACGATAGAAAAACTTTACCCAATTTTTTCTTAAGCTACATTTTCTTAAGCATCCAAATCACCACACTTGCTGCGCAAATTTATAGGCATTATCCTTTTAAATACCTTTTCTCTATGCAAAACCTGTATGACACTACCACAGTTAGTAGTAAAGATTAACATATTTCTTTGATTATCCTGCATATATCTTGCAAATGTTTGAATGAAATTATTACCTAGCAAGATATCAGCACCTGTATCATTAAAGTATATAGGAGGCGTTTTCACCCTGTACTAAGGTGTCCCAAATGTTGGTGCAATCATGATTTTGGCCTCTCTTATACCCTTGTTGAGTATTAGGATTTTCTATGAAAAATACCTGCAATAACGGATAAGGTTTTCATAGCTTCCATAGGAAAACTCTTGGCTTTGTTGTGAAAATCCCTAATTCTGAATCAATATAGCTACAAAATGTTATGTCTTATATTAATCATACAACATACTAATAGATATGCATATAGAGAAGGGACTGATCATTCAATTTTTATGGTAACACCATCCAGACTGAATTTCATTCTGTTACCTTTTCTTTCCCATGGTTTATAATCTTCAAGAAAATTTAACCCCAAAGTCATATTCGTGCTCTCTCTTCATGCAACCCCTGCAATCATGGTGGGTGTCGAGATCACCAAAAATAATTCCTACTACACTTCGATCCACAGAGATTGGTTTTACGTTGATTTCTTTCAGAAAAAGAGAATAATGGGGGAAGATTGATGATAAAAACAAGTAATCGAAAACTAAATAAACAATTAAAATTACCTAATGAAGATACGAGAGAGAGATTTTCCAGTTAAGGCTAGGATCATGCTTGATTCTTGTGAGTTGATCATTGATGCAAGAATAACACATGTATAAATAAATAAATCAGTTATGGTTGTTGGTACGACCTAACAACCTCACATTTCCTTACCTTTTCGTCAGCCAAGGTACGACCGTTGACTAGATCCCTAATTAACAGACAACCCTGGGAACTTCCACAAGATTTAATCTATTAACAGTATTAAGAATTAGAAAGGCCTGATTCTAATTAACAAACTCCTACAAGGACAATTCGTTTAAACTAGATTATGCATTCCCCATAACACAACTAATTACTATGACATAATTAATCATGCTACGTTGCTTCTAAGCATTAAACTAAATAAACAATTACACAGATTTATAAAGTTCAATTAGCAAAGCAAACCTTCTTGATAATGAACAACCGACCGAATCATTCATAAATCAGATGTTTGTAATAAAAGCACAGAGAATAACATGAATATTCATTTAACAAGTATAAAAAGAGCGGATTAGATCTCACAACATAATGCAAATCAAGCAATCACCATACCTTAACCAGAAAATAAGAAATTTAGCCGGACATGTTAATGGAAGAACACACTAAAAAGTGGAATTTCATTAATTCCGGTTACAAAATAAAAATAAAGAGAAAGAATGAACAAAGAATTCTATAGAGTTCCAATCAATAACTGACTCCCTTCAAATGAAGAGACTCTCCCTATTTATAATAAAAGTCTCCTACGAATCTAGACGTAGGGGGGAGAATAAATACGTGATTAACTCTAAAAAGGTAAATAAATCACAAGAGATAAGTTTTAAAAAATCCTTTCTAAACCTAAACACTTCATTCCTTTATCTTTTGCGGAAATTACTCGTTTTCCTCCTTGCCCGAGTCGACCACTCCACTAAGCATGGGCACGCTTAGTCAGTTTTGCAGAAATTTTCATGTAATCTCCTTTTTCCTTTTTTGATGCCTTCAATTTTGATTTTAGCTTGATTTTTGCCATCTTTGCCTCATATCTTCCTTTTTTGCTGAATATTCAATAAAATCACATAATTAGGGATGTTTTGGCTTAAAAAGGAAGATTAAATCGCTATAAAATCATGACAATTGTAGAGTTATAAAATACCCCCACACTTTGCTATTTGCTTGTCCTCAAGCAAAATCAAGATTCATTCAAAAATTCCTTCCAAATTTTGAACTACTCAAGGCAATTTATAATCATGTACAAAGTAAATGACATACTTTATGAAGGAGATAATTCAACATGTATCAAACAAGTTTCCACATGATAGCCATTATCAAAATCAATCACATAAAACTAGTGGACTATTTTCTCTCCGCTTTCCATTCTCTCAAGTGTATATATAGCTCAAGTGTATCTCTCGACACTTACTACGACAATGCTTCACCATAGGCTTGCCTATACACTACATCTCCAACACTTTTGAAATATGCACATATATGGATCAATAGGTCTTTAATTTTGGTTGTAATGGAGCTTTACTTTGGGGTAGGATAAAAGGACAATGAGGTTAAATTCCAAGAAACTAATTAGAGCACCAAAAATTTGAGTGAACAATAATGCGAAGCTCTCAAAGTTTACTCATCTACCTTCAAGATTTTTTTTCGACAATATCTTGAACTATGCCTTTCTTCTTTCTTTTGGAGAGTTCATACTTTTTTTTTTCTTCTCTTTTTTTTTTGGTGGCAAGAAAATTGCTTTTCTTTTTTTTTTCTTTTCTTTTTATCCTTTCCATTTTTTTTGTGATAGGCATAGAACAAGAAAATTGATGTCGGCTTCCACAAAGTAAAGAGGACCACAATTTGGAACCCCTACACTCATTTTGAGATACATCTTTTAAGCATGTAAATCACAAAGGTTTTGAAAATCCCCCATTTTGAGAACTTGTTCTTTTGAACATAAACCCATTTCCCTTGATGCTCTAATAGTTCTTGGAGGGATCAAAATCAAGGTTTTAAACAAATGACGGGATAGGTTCGTATATGACGGGTTACTCAACAAAATAGGTCAAAAGGCTCAAAGGGATTCTCTAAAGTTAAAATGTGTTGGGTGGTTAAAGAAGGCCAAAAGTGGTTTCTAATGCCTTTATCATATCCAGATAAATGCACATTTGTGTGGCCTCGATGTGGTTCAAGGCAAGTTCTAGGAAGACAAAGCCATAGAAGCGTTATTCTCTTAAGAAAGAATGAAGATTTTTTTATAGACATATCAAGCTCAAAATCTCACGAGATATGTTTTAGTCCACTAATCCTACATCAGAAGATTTTAACTCAAGTCATTTTGGTAAAAACAAGCTTTCAACTAGTGAATTATCCTCAAACATATAACATGTATTCTTTTTGCACATAACATCATCAAGCCAAGATTAGTCCAAAAATTGAAAGGAATTTATCATGCCAAAATTTTTCAAAACCAAGCAAAAAAATTTCCACAAGACTCAATCTTCAAAAGTTTTGATCAAGCTAATCAAGAAAATCAAGCACAAAAAATATCTTTTCAAGCAGTTTCAACAATCACCAAGAGCAACAACCATTTTCAACATGCAACCAACAACACCCAATTCAAGAAGCATGCTCAACAATAATACCCCCACACTTAAAATCCACATTGCCCTCAATGTGGACTATGACATGCATTTCAAGGAAAAATTAAAAGGAGAGAGTTTAAGGAAGCGTTCCTGAGTGCATGTCGCGAAAAGGTCATGGTGTGGGTGGTTGCCTTGGTGTCAGCCCGAAGTGTTCAAATAAGCCCATCAAATTGGCTTCTATGCGAGCGATTTTTCGAGCTATGTCGTCCAATGTTGTTTGTTGTGGATTCGGTGGCGGCGGTTGTGGTCTAGCTGTGCTCATATCCTCTCCTTGCTCCGTTGCTTCTTTGTTGGCTTCGCCTTCCTCATCATTTTCTTCATCCTCATCCTCATCCTCATCACTTCCTTCATTCTCATCCGCATCGTCTCCATCATCGCTCTCTTCATTCTCGGTGTTTACGTCCTCGTTTGGTGCATTGTTGTGAAGTAGTCTTGAAGTGGAGGGCGTATCTCCGATGGGCGACCGTCCTGCATCCACAAACTCAAAAAGACTACCATTTCTAGTGACAAGGCCCATTCGTGTTAAGTTGGCCATGTCCAATGGTTCCGATTCACAAGCGATGTGAAGGTTATGGAACGAAGGGCAAAAAACACCAAGATTGATCGCAATCAAAGTAATGTATGAACCAAGAATTAAAGCACGATTTCGGTTAATGGAGGATTGAAATTGCGTAGCCAACCAAAATCCAAGATTTACTTTGATTCCATGTAACATACACTACAAGAAAAACAATTCAACTTTAGAACAAATTCCAGACGTATCTCTACAACCGGAAAAATTGAAAGCTAGGAAACGAAGAACAAGCTTGAGCACGGGGCTTTTCAAGTAATGCCTTTTCGATCTACTAGGGTGATAGACAAGGGGATCAGTAGACAGTTTACGGCATTCGTTGATAGGATTAAAATCTTCACGATAATCACATAAAGAATTAACGTATTCGTGAGTGCGTGCATTTTCAGTGGTAGTGAAACCCAATGCAATATTGAACTTAGCCAAAGTCATGGAAAAGTGACGCCCCATCAAACGAAATTTGATTACTCCTGGCGTGTCTAATGTGAGTGATGATGGAGTGGTGAATTTATAGGTGGTGTAAAATTCTCTCGTGGGTTCAACATATGCATGTTCGGTACAATCAAAGAAACATTTCCAACCAATATTATCAATCTGTAAGGCACTACTAATAACAGCATGCAAAGTACGTAGAGTGTCAGTGTTCAATATTTTGCATGGTAGAATAGTATGATTGCTAAGTAGTGCGTAGCGATCCTTCTCCGTACGAGTTGTGAATCTGAGGATTCTGCTAAGAGCTTCAGATATGACGGAAGTGTGTTTGCACAGCGCGTGCTACGGCCACGGGGTCCCGATCTGGAAGAGATTCCTTCTTCACGGATTCTTTTTCGGCTACTCATCTTTGATCAACTGAAGAAAAATAGAAGAAGATAAGATATAATAGAAGAAGAATGAGATAAAAGAGATAGATAAAACCGTGCACTGATGGTCTCGGATGTGCATGTCGAGCAACGGTTGAGATGGGTTTCTGCGGCGTCATGAAGGAGATAAGAAATAGCAGCGGATTAGCGGCGGAGAGGGAGAAATCGAGTGGTTGTGTGACTATCAGAAAAGAGAAAGAACGGGAACGGCGGATCTGGGTTTCCTTCGTCGGAGCGGCGGCGAAAGGTAAATGGCGAACGGTGACTGAACTGAGATAGAAGACGGCAACTTGAGTTGTCGATTTTCGGTGTCGGAGGTGAGACGGCGAGTAGCTTTGCGAACAGCGACGACGAATGACGATGCGACGGTGAGACACGAACGGTAATGATGTCGGTGAACAACGGCTTCTTGTTGTGGTGAATGGGTGTTTCGACAGCGGGAGGCAAACGTCGAGGGCGGGATTGGGCGACGATGAAATTGGGTTCTCTTCGACAGCAAAACAGCAGCAGAACTTCGTGAGCGACGACGACAAACGGCGGCAAAGAGTTTTTTTCGGTGAGATGGCTTTGTTGACAGAGATGGAGAGTTCTTGGCAGATTTGAAGTTGATGTGGGTGAGCTGAGAGAGATAAATAAAACAATCGGTCAAAGATTTTGAAGTGTGATGGAAAGATTTGACTGATTTCCTTCTTTCTTTTGATTTTTTGAATTTTCTCTTCTTTTTTTTAAATCGTAAATATAAAATAATAATAATAATAATAATAATACTTGAAGGTAAATGAAGTGAATAACAGAGTACGAAGTGCGACTAAGCATGGGCATGCTTAGTGGAAACTCCAATCTATTTTGATGAAATAAGTTAAAACAGTTTTGAAAGATCGACTAAGCGTGGGCACGCTTAGTGAAAATTTCAAATCTGTCCAATTAGCCATCCAAACAGATTTGGATGCTTCATTAAGCATGGGTACGCTTAGTAGAAACTTTGAACAAAATTACAAAAACTAAAATCAAATGAAAGAAGGAAAGGATAGAGATTTCATGGGTTGCCTCCCATGCAGCGTCTTTCTTTAACGTCTTTGGCTAGATTGAGAGAAGTTCGTTTAGGTGAAGGCGGGATCCACAAGTTGAATTTTCTCAATTGTTGGTGTTTGAAAGTTCTCGTAGAAAGGCTTGAGCCGATGTCCATTCACCTTGAACACCTTTTGAGTTGTGGGACTCTTGATTTCGACTGCACCATGGGGGAAAACATTAGTAACAATAAAAGGTCCAAAGAACGCAACTTACCCGGGAACAACTTGAGTTTAGAATGAAAGAGGAGAACTTTTTGCCCGACAACGAACTCTTTCCGAGATATGGTGCGATCATGGAATGCTTTGGCTTTTTCCTTGTAGATTTTTGAATTCTCATAAGCATCATTTTGTAACTCTTCGAGCTCTTGTATTTGAAACTTCCTTTGCCCTCCCGCTTCATCCATTGACGAGTTGAATTGCTTGATCGCCCAATATGCCCTATGCTCAAGTTCGACAGGGAGGTGACAAGATTTACCATAAACCAAACGATATGGGGACATACCTATCGGTGTTTTGTATGCCATACGATAAGCCCAAAGTGGGTCATCCAAGCGTGTACTCCAATCTTTTCGGTTAGGATTCACCGTTATCTCGAGAATGGATTTGATCTCTCGATTGGAGACTTCCGCTTGGCCATTCGTTTGAGGGTGGTAGGCGGTTGAGATTTGATGCGTGATGTTGTATTTCTTGAACAATCATCGACCACCTTGTTGCAAAAATGTGTCCCTCGATCGCTTATAATTGCTCTTGGCATACCAAACCTAGAGAAAATGTTAGCCTTGACAAATTCCACGACAGTTTTAGCATCATCGGCACGAGTGGCCTTTGCCTCTACCCATTTAGACACATAATCTACTCCTAAAATGATGTAAGTCTTGCCAAAAGAAGATGGAAAGGGGCCCATAAAGTAGATCCCCACACATCAAATACTTCGCACACAAGTATTGGGAAAAGGGGAATTTGATTACGACGGCCGAGATTCCCTACTTTTTGGCAATTTTCACAAAATTTACAAAATAGATATGCATACATACTTGGCCAAAACAAGCCGCATTCTTGCACTTTTCGTGCTGTCCTTTTTGGTCCAAAGTGACCTCCACATGCATATGAATGGCAAAACTCAAGAATAGAGGGGATTTCAATTTCAGGAACGCACCTTCGAATGATTTATTCCGAACAAAATTTTCATAAGTAAGGCTCATCCCACACATAGTGTTTGGCATCACTTTTGATCTTATCTTTTCTTGCTCTAGTCAAATCTCGTGGTAGAACACCAGTGTCTAAGAAATAAACTATATCAGGGTACCATGGGGTGACTCCTTGAATGGTGTGAAGATGTTCGTCTGGGAACTTGTCATTTAGAGGTGGTGGGTTTTCGTCGGTGACCAATCGGCTAAGATGGTCAGCTACGAGGTTCTCTGCCCCTTTCTTATTTTTAATCATTAGATTTAATTTTTGCAGCAACAGT
The DNA here is from genome assembly GCF_026168435.1 of Sesamum indicum. NCBI lineage: Eukaryota > Viridiplantae > Streptophyta > Magnoliopsida > Lamiales > Pedaliaceae > Sesamum > Sesamum indicum. The sequence goes on along the minus strand of NC_142662.1, from coordinate 14,857,268 downwards.
ATCCATCTTATCAATCGTGGTTTTACCTCTTTCTTTGACAACAGGTATCTCAACGCTGCATTCACAACAATTTAGTTCCAAGTAAATAATGGCGAAATTTTTCTAAAGCAAAAACAATAGCCAAAAGTTATTTTTCCATTGTTGTGTAATTGCTTTGAGCCTTGTCCAACATCCGTAAGGCGTAGTATATCACGTGGGGATCTTTTTCAATCTTTTGGCCTAGGACAGCCCCGATGGCGTGATTACTAGCGTCACACATTATCTCAAAAGGGTGATTCCAGTCAGGGGGACGAATCACCAATGCTGATGTTAGGGAATTCTTTAACTTGTTAAAGGTTTTCATGCAATCTTCATCAAATGCAAAAGTTACGTCTTTCTGCAGCAGCGCACACAATGGTTGGGCGATTTTCGAGAAGTCCTTTATAAATCGTCGATAGAATCCTGCATGTCCAAGGAAAGAACGAACCTCCCGCACACTAGCGGTGTAAGGCAAGGATTTTATGACTTCTATTTTAGACCTATCTACTTCTATCCTCCTAGAAGACACGATATGTCCTAGAATTAAACCTTGATCTACCATGAAATGATATTTTTCATAATTTAGAATGAGGTTTTTTTCTATGCACCTTTCAAGTACTTTAGTCAATTTTTCCAAACAATCTTCAAATGAGTTTCCGTAGGTAGTAAAATCGTCCATGAAAACTTCAATAAAGTGTTCAACAAAGTCAAAAAAAATACTAACCATACATCTTTAGAAGGTAGCGGGTGCGTTGCATAGACCAAAGGTCTTTCTTCTATAGGCGAAGGTTCCGAATGGGCATGTGAATGTTGTTTCTCTTGATCTTCCGGCACCATTTGAATTTGATGGAAACCTGAATATCCATCAAGACAACAATAATGAGATCGATCGGCTAACCTTTCTAACATTTGATCTATAAATGGAAGTGGAAAATGATCTTTCCTAGTGGCGACATTAAGCGTTCTATAGTCAATACAAACTCGCCACCCATTTTGAACACGTGTGGGTACTAAATTTCCAACAGAATTTTCGACTACAGTAATACCTATTTTCTTAGATACTACTTGAGTCGGACTTACTTGAGTCATACCTGCATCGAGGAGTTTCAAAATCTCTTTCTTTACCACTTCCATCATCAAAGGATTCAACCGGGGTTGTGTTTCCCTTGAAGGTTTTGTGCCTTCCTCTAGGAGTATTCTGTGCATGCAAGTTGAAGGACTTAAACCTTTAATGTCGGCAATAGTCCATCCAATGGCTTCTCGTAACTCGCGAAGCACTCGGATCAGTTTTTCCTCATCAAGATCAGTGAGCTTGCTTGAAATGATCACCGGTAATGTTTTGTTCTCTCCCAAGAATGCGTACTTAAGGTGTTTTGGTAATTCCTTTAATTTCAATGCGGGTGCCTGCAATATAGAGGGAACAATTTTAGTGTGATAATGCAGTAATTCGATGAAAGCAACGTTGGGGGGTAAAATTCGAAGGGCTTCGAGTTCAAAAACGGTATCACCGATATTTGGGTCTATGATCATTGTTTCCTCCAAAATCTTTGCTTTCTCTAACGTGAGGCTTTCTTCCAATGCATACTTCACATGGTCCTCGCCGCCAATTGCTATGGAATCCTGCACGAGAGGGTCAAAGATATCTACAAGAAGAGCAGTAGGTAAATCAATTGGATACCTCATGGATTCATAGATGTTGAATCTTATGATTTCACCGTCGAATTCCATAGTGAGACTTCCACTGTGCACATCGATTTTTGTTCTAGCTATCTTGAGGAACGGTCTTCTTAGCAGGATTGATGTGGAATCGGGGGAGTTGTCTTCCCTCATATCCAACACGTAGAAATCGGCGGGAAACACCAATTCATTTACCTGTACAAGAACATCTTCCAAGACTCCTTCCGGGTAAACTACAGAGCGGTCTGCAAGTTGGATGACTACCCCTATTTCCTTTAAAGGACAAACATTTAAGGACTCAAAAATGGTTAGGGGCATAACATTTATAAACGCTCCAAGGTCGCACATAGCCCTCTTTATTCCGATCATACTAATTTTACAAGGTATAGAGAACGTACCTGGGTCCTTACATTTTGGGGGTAATTTTCATTGAAGAATTGCAGAGACGTTCTCCCTCATACTTACCCGTTCGTTTCCCTTGGGTTTACCCTTACTAGTGCATAGTTCTTTGAGAAATTTCACGTATCGGGGTATTTGCTTGATGGCATCGAGTAAAGGGATGTTTACCTCCACTTTGCGGAACGTCTCAAAAATCTCTTTTTCCTCCTCTTCCTTCTTTGTTTTGTTGAATCTTTCTGGGAAGGGTGGTCTGCTTACCAAAGGCTTCAGGTGGTCCGCTTCGGGTTTGGCTTGTTCTTGTTGGACCTCAATTTCTTTTCACATTGTGCCCAGGTTTAGTGCCATCTTCGTTCACATTTTCCTGCAATTCTTTTCGACTACGAAGCATAATAGCACCAGCATTTTGTCTAGGGTTAATGACAGATTGAGAAGGTAGCTTACCTTGGGACTCTAGCTTACCAACAGACGACGCCAGTTGACTGATTGGAGATTCTAGGTTTTGAATGTTGGTCTGGGTGTGTTGCTGGAATTGTTGAATGCTCGTCTGGGTCTGTTGCTGGAACTATTGTGTGTTGGTCACTAGTACTTTCATCATGTCTTTGAGAGAAGGGCTGGGCGAGGGATTAGGCTGCGGAGGTGGTCTGTATTGGGGTTTTTGAAAGTTTTGGTGTTGGTTACCGTAACTCAAATTCGGATGATCCCTTCATCCGGGATTGTATATGTTGGAGAAAGGATCATATCTTCTCTGTTGTTGTCTGGCGAATCCTCCTACGGATTCGGCATGCTCGGTGGTTGACTCTTGAAGAGTTGGGCACATGTCGGTAGCGTGTCCTGTTAAAGTGCAAATACCATACGCTTTGACTTGTTGATGTTTATCTGCAACAACTTTTTCAACAATAGATGTGAGTTGATTTAAACGATCTTCAAGATTACTTACCTCGTTGCTTCTCCTTGGTGGATCATCGTATCTAATCCCAAATTGTTGCGTGTTGGATGCTATAATCGAGATCAGGCTACGCGCTTCTGTGGGGGTTTTATTGAACAGTGCTCCTCCACTTGCCGCGTCTATCAGTTTCCTACCCATACTTGATAGACCTTCGTAGAAATACTGGATCAACAGGTAGTTCGGGATCTGATGATGGGGGCAATTTCCCACTAGTTGGTTGAATCTTCCCCAATATTCAAAAAGACTCTCTCCTGCGAATTGACGAATCCCAATGATCTCCTTCCGGATTGTTGTGGCTCTTGAGGCAGGAAAATATTTCTCAAGAAACTGCCTCTTGAGATCATTCCATCTTGTAATGGATTCTGAAGGTAGAAAATAAACCAATCTTTCGCTTGATTGGCAAGAGAGAAGGGGAACACTCTCAGTTTGACTTGTTCCTCGCTTATGCCTTGTGGTCGCATTCCAGAGCATACCACATGGAATTCCTTCATATGCTTGTGTGGATCTTCACCTGCGAGGCCATGGAAAGTGGGAAGTAAATGAATTAATCCAGATTTCAATTCAAAGTTTACCTCCAAATTTGGGTACTCAATGCACAGTGGCTGCTGGTTCAGATCAGGCAACGTCATGTCATTGATCGATCTTTCAGGAATCAAAGCCATTATCTCTTCTTCGGATTCGCTTAGAGATTCCTCAAACTCCAAGGTTATGTCTTTTTCGTTTTCGTAGGGAGCGGATGTTCCTTCCGATTGTTGCTTAGTCTCCCAATGAAGTCTTCGTGCGGTCTTCTCGATTTCGGGGTCGTATACCAGTTTACCTGTGCGAGAAGACCTTGGTATCAATGGTGATAAAAATCAAGTAACTAAAAATAAAGAAATATACTTAAAATCGCCAATCCCCGGCAACGGCGCCAAAATTTGGTGGGTGTCGAGATCACCAAAAAGTTAATCCACAGAGATTGGTTTTAAGTTGATTTCTTTCAGAAAAAGAGAATAATGGGGGAAGATTGATGATAAAAATAAGTAATCGAAAAATAAATAAACAATTAAAATTACCTAATGAAGATACGAGAGAGAGATTTTCCAGTTAAGGCTAGGATCATGCTTGATTCTTGTGAGTTGATCATTGATGCAAGAATAACACATGTATAAATAAATAAATCAGTTATGGTTGTTGGTACGACCTAACAACCTCAACTTTCCTTACCTTTTCGTCAGCCAAGGTACGACCGTTGACTAGATCCCTAATTAACAGACAACCCTGAGAACGTCCACAAGATTTAATCTATTAACAACATTAAGAATTAGAAAGGCCTGATTTTAATCAACAAACTCCTACGAGGACAATTCGTTTAAACTAGATCATGCATTCCTCATAACACAACTAATTACTATGACATAATTAATCATGCTATGTTGCTACTAAGCAATGAACTAAATAAACAATTACACAGATTTATAAAGTTCAATTAGCAAAGCAAACCTTCTTGATAATGAACAACCGGCCGAATCATTAATAAATCAGATGTTTGTAATAAAAGCACAGAGAATAACATGAATATTCATTTAACAAGTGTAAAAAGAGCGGATTAGATCTCACAACATAATGCGAATCAAGCAATCACCATACCTTAACCAGAAAATAAGGAATTTAGCCGGACATGTTAATGGAAGAACACACTAAAAAGTGGAATTCCATTAATTCCGGTTACAAAATAAAAATAAAGAGAAAGAATGAACAAAGAATCCTATAGAGTTCCAATCAATAACTGACTCCCTTCAAATGAAGAGAACCCCCTATTTATAATAAAAGTCTCCTATGAATCTAGACGTAGGGGGGATAAATACGTGATTAATTCTAAAAAGTTAAATAAATAACAAGAGATAAGTTTTAAAGAATCCTTTCTAAACCTAAACACTTCATTCCTTTAGCTTTTGCGAAAATTACTTGTTTTCCTCCTTGACCCGAGTTGACCACTCCACTAAGCGTGGGCACGCTTAGTCAATTTTGCAGAAATTTCCTTGTAATCTCCTTTTTCCTTTTTAATGCCTTCAATTTCGATTTTAGCTTGATTTTTGCCATCTTTGCCTCATATCTTCCTTTTTTGTTGAATATGCAATAAAATCACATAATTAGGGATATTTTGGCTTAAAGAGGAAGATTAAATCGCTATAAAATCGTGACAATTGCAGAGTTATCAAATCATGATCTCATGGCTTGCTATTCTAGCATGCCTTCATATTTACCAATAACAACTTGCTGCAAATGATATAAGTCGTCAGAAGAAAAATAATTTTTCTTCTTAGTGATGTCAAATATAATTTGTATTTCTTTCCATCATTCAGGGTGTCTAAATTTTACGTTATCTACCCTCATCTTGTGGAGTAAATGTTTTTATCAACTCTTTCTCTTTTTCTTTGTAGCGTGTAATCCTATCTTTCAAAAAGGACATTCTACTACTAAGCTCAGTTCTAAAGCTAAGTGTTCGATCTAAAACTAGGTGATCCTTGATTATGATGTCGACACCACCCATTCTAGGTATCCTAATCGGGTCTGGTGTCATTATCATGGAAAATTCCTTAAAAATTCTAGACATCTCAATATACTCTTTCCTAAGAAATTATATCAAAATGATGTGTATTGGAAAGAGCATAAGTTATTCTATAAGTTATAGAATATGGTCTATTACCTACTTTCATAAGATCTTTTCTTTTTAAAATCCTAATGAAGGGTCAAGACTCTATTGAAATCTTGGTCTGCTAGATTGTATGCAATCTTAAGATAAATATCAAATATTAATTTTTCTGCATACAAGTTACCTATCATTGTCCCAAAACAACCATGTGTTAAGTTATTGATTGTTCTATCCATTATATATATTTCTGAATCAATTTCTTCCTTAAAAGTTGTTTTTTATTACTATTTCAATAGTTCCTATATAGATTTATTTCATAGTAACAACTTCCTCTTCTCTAAGCTCACTTAATTCTTCAAGAATTTCTTCTTTAGGAATAAGTTGCATTTCCATTACATTACCCCTAAGCTCAATGGGAATAACAAACTTACTTGAACTTACTTTGTAGAGTATGTGATGTTTCCTTTGGTTCAACCCTATCTGATTGAGGACTCTCCCAATTCATCCAATCCTAAATCCATCATATGGGCTGAGGTTGGAGTCTTGACGCATGATTCTTTCATAATTTTGCTTGACACCATCATCTTTGAAAAGAATCCCGACAGGCTTTCAGAGGTTTGAAGTCTATCTCCCTCATTGTAGTTATTCTGACTCGGTTGAAGATCCATTCGAATCAGCTTCTATCTCTTCCTCATATACACTTTCATATGAAGGAAGATCTTTGAATTGGTACATGGGTACCAAATCACCATAGTAGACGCGTCTTAGATGTCATCCGTGGCTTCAAATACTCTTAATTCACCACATTTCTGCGGGCAATTTGGAGATATATGTCCCTTTGCTCCGCATGTCCAGAAGTTGCAATATTTAAAACTATCATTGGCTCGGGTATGGGCTCTTCTGAAAGTACTCATTGTAGGGGTTCTTTTTTTATGGATCTTGTATTTGTTCGTGTATATCCGTAGGATGAAGCCTTGTTGGTCCAGTCTTCTATTTCAAATTTGTATGATCTGGCCTTTGATTTGGACCACCATGATCTCCACCTGAAACAAGTTCTTCTGGAACTCCTAGGGTAGGAGTCTCTTCCTTGGCTCGCTTGATTCTCATATAATTATCGGAAAATTATTGTTATCACAATAGAGAGAGGTCCATTTGATCTTACCCCTCAGTCTCTTCATATTTTCTGGATGGATGCTTGATAATACTAATCTCAGTTTGTCTTTAAGAAAAGATATCCTCCTTGCAACTGAGTCCAACTGTCTTGTGGGTACTTTGTATGACTGGATCAACATTTACCTCCATGGACTATATATCTTTGCAAAGAAAATTGGACATGCTACCTCTGTTGCTACTCATTGTGGAAGAAATACTTGTTAAATCAATAGATATATTCATCTACTGCGCAGATACTCCTTAATTCAAGGCCAAAGAGAGCTTGTGCATATTCTCTAGCTTTCTCTGCTCTACTTCCTTCGAAATATCCATTTTCGATGAAGTGTATCTTGATAAGCCTTTCTAGCTGATCTGCTATTATACTTTTCAAATCTCCGACAAGGATATTGGCTTTTGTATCTTCTAGGGTGTTGTCCCATCCGATCTTTACTGAACCCTCCAAGCTCAACTCTACTAGTTTTATGAAGTTATTTTTGTCGAGTTCTAGGGTAGTTGCTGCTATCTTTATGGCTGCAATCCACTCATTTATCAGCTTCTCAATGTTTCGAAAGTCGATAACATCCAGGTTGAGTACAACGTTATATGGATATAAGGGTTGGAACATGGTCCTTGCCTAAGGTGTATTTTTTGGCACTCTTGGATTTCTCCTTAGATTCTCTTTAAGTCTGGTTCCCACTAATTTAGTGTAGCGTTGGTGTGAAAGTTTGTACTTTGTCTTATTAGATAATCCTGTGGAGGATCATTGAAACTTTTACTTCCCTCCGGCAGTGGTAGTGCTAGTGATTTCATTGGTTTGAACATTGACTAAATCTACAATCCCAAGTTGGGAAAAGAATTCAGTTAATTCTTGTAAATATGATAGATTTGCCCTTGTAACTTCCATTATTTCATGGACCTAATGACTTCTCGGATCATATCATCTTTGGTCTTTAGCTTTGGAATCTCCGTCACCTTTTCCTTCTGATGTACAAGAGATACTATTCCAAGGGCGTCCTTGTTCCGCTCTTGTCTAGATCTGGATGTCTCAGGCCTTTCCCTTTGGTTTCTCTTTAGATCTGCAACTTCTCTCTTCAGATCTGTAAGATCCTTATGTAGATTTGAGAGGATCTTAAAGGATCTTGTCCACCTTTTAACTCAAAGTTTCTATTTTTATAGGTATGTAAGTTAACCTATGTCTATAATCTTGCACTGTCGTTTGAATTTCTCTCAAATCTTGGGAGATCTTCGAGGTATCCGGCTCGAGTTCTTTACAATCAGTTCCTTTAATCATAATCTATAGAAGTGTATTAGTGAAGGAAATTACCTGTTATGTTTCTCCTTGTTGATATTCTACCATGGACTTCGATTGCATATATATTTTTTACTGTATTTCCTGGTAGCCTTTTGGATCTAGTGAATTCTCCACAATTCTTCTTGTTCCTCCTCAATAAGAGGTTCAGGATCCGGCTTTATGGCCTTCTTTAGAATTCCTAGGACGAAATTATTGCTCTGTTTTTTTTTTTCAAGATCCAGAAATACTCCTGTTGTCACTCGAACCCTTATTCGGTGTTTGGAGATAATTTTCTCCTTTTCTAGCATTTCCATAAAAAATTCCATCTTCGATCTTTCAGAATTTGAAAGTATTCCCTGTTGTAACTCAAACTTTAGTTCGGTTCCATTCTCTTAAAGAGTCTCCTCCGTTAATGGGAAAAATGTTAATGGAAAAAATATCTAAACGCAATATAAACAAATATTTTTTTAATAAACCTTGGCTTTGAGACCATTCTAGGTGAGCATGTGCTAATATATGCATTAGAATGCAAAATAATTAAAAATGGACTAAAATGCTCATTTTAATGCTGAGAAAGCCATGCGAAGGACTAAAATTGTGACCTTTTTGAAACTCACAGGACTAAAATTGTCAGTCCTAAAATTACAGGATCAAGAACGTCATCCCTTTAATTACGGGACTGATTTTGCAATTTCCCCAAATAGTAAAGCAAAGCAGAAAAAGAGAAATAGGAACAGGAGAAGAAATGCGATTCCAAGTGCTTGAAAATACCGAATTAGCAAGGTATATGACCCGTTCATGAAGTCTCCCAAGCCAAAGGAGGAAGAAAAGAACCCTAATCAACTATGGAAGAACCCTCATAGAGAGACAACCTTAAAAACTCTTGACACATTTCAAACATTTACATTTATATATTGAACTTTGATACTTTAGGCTCTTATCATTACCACATTGAGAAGAAACTAAAATAAATGGAGGGGCAATAAATACTAAAATTGAAAATTCTTAACCTAATTAAGAAAAAAAATTAGAAATCTTTGCCCAGTTTTCAATTTTAAATGTAAATATTAACTACTTTCTTAAAATTTGACATAATTACGTCTATACTTCATTATTTGGCAAATTTAAATATCCCCTCAAATGAAAATTAATTAATGTAGCTCCTAAATAATGAGGTAAAAATTACTAATTTATCCTAAACATTTGAGAAAATATAAAAAAAAATATGAGGGTTGGTAAAGTAAATAATTCATAAATCATATTAGTCCATAAAAGTAGTTTAGAAATTTAAAAAATATATAAAAGTATAATTCACAATCCAAAAGAATATTTTGACCAGTTTATCACAAAAATTAGACAGAAATACAACGAAAACTAACAAAATGGACTCAGTATTAAATAAAATTATAACTGAGAGGTACTTATAATTTTTTCAAAAAAATATTTATCGTCGTACAAACCTCGGAGGAGGTGGCTATAATTTAGCCTAACAATTATAAAGGTAATAACAATGGATGCAAAAACACAACAGGTAATCAAAATGGTTAAACTTTTTTAGGTTTAAAAAAACAGATGGTTGAACATTTTTATCTATATTTATAAATAAAAAATATTAAGGCAATATTTAGATTCATATTTTCGTATTTTTTGAGATAAGATAAAATACATTTAATGTTTGTTTTTGTATTTTTACACCTTATTTGTGTGTTTTTTTATTTTTCAACTTTCTTATATAATATATATATACATTTAATAATATAAAAGGGACATAATTTAATAATAAACAGTGATTTATGTCTTAAAAAAATAAAACATTAAACATACAATATATATATACATATTTATATATAATAATATATATATATATATAAATAATATGATTTGACAATAAACAGTAATTTTTGTCTCCAAATCCCAACATCATACCTACACCACTTATTTTAAACTATTTTAAATTATCTCAAAACACAAATTCAAATATATCATTTATTTTCAAGACACACTTTCTTATCTCTATTTTCTTTCTCTATCTCCAAAACACAAAACAAAACATAAATCCAAACATAAGGTAAAGTGCATATTTCTAACATATATATATATATATATATTAAATAAAATTAGAAAATAAAAAAAAATTATAATATAGAATCCAAACCGTCTCTATGTCCACTATTCTATCTGTAGTTTTACAAAATACTCAAGAAGACCTGACGGGAGAACGAACACTGCCCACAAACACACAGCACAAGAGAATGGCCACAACTCTGAGCTTCATGCTTCCAAACCCCACCACAACCAACCCTCAACTTTCATTTCCCAAGACTTCTTTCCTCTCTCGCTCTAATACACCAAGACTCTTGTTCTTCGCAACTCATTTTCCTTCATCTCTTCCCTTGGCTTCTACAAGAGTCAAGAAGACTCGAAAGCACATACTACTTTGTAGCAGCATTCCTATTGTCTCCACAAATACAACCCATTATGAGGTAATCAACATTACTGCTGAAAGCTATGTTATTTGACCGGCCCACCAAACTTAATTGTGAAAAAAAAAAAGGAAAAAAGAAGAAGCAAGTTTATTGCTTATAGTAATTGTTGCTTTCATTTATCAATTGGGCTTTTCTAGGAAATGCTGGGAAAATACATGTTGGCTCCAAATTGTGTTTGAAGGTTGAACTTTTGGAGTGTTTCAAGTGTTAGGGAAGTTGTGTAGTAATTTAAGTTCATTGTTAAAGTGAGATAGTTATAATTTCTACAAGTTTTCTTGATATTTTGCTGGGATTATTGGATTCATAGGGTTCTTTGTTTTTGTGTTTACGATGAATTCCATGCTGGTTGGGGAAGAAACTTCAACATTCTGTTTCATGGTCTTTATTTCGTGAATCTAATTTTCTCATGGTTCTTGAATATTATTTTGCTTGGTGTAGCTTACCTTTAGTGCGTTCGGTCCCCTCGTTTCTGGGGATAAATCGAGAATCAACTTTTGAAACGAATTTCAGTAACTTTGCATTGCACAACATCTCATTGAAGTTAAAAGGAGAAAGAGAAGCTACGGAACCTTGACTAAGAAGCAGAGAGAGAATTTTTTGCTCGGGCCAGCTAGATGGTATGCGATAATTCTGAAAATCGGACAAAACTAATGTCTAGATGTTACTTGTTACATTCATGTGTGGATGGCTGAACCTTTTAATATATAAATTGTATAAATGAAAGGAAGCTCTGAGATGAAAGTCAATTTTTCAGTTCATCCATAATATAATTTATCCTGTAAAACTCTTTCTGAACTATTGGGAGCTCGAGAAAAAGTTCAGGAAATACATTATGTTCCATGCTGAATCGAAAAGCTCGCAGTCCAATTACTATATTATGATGGAGGCGACTCCACGGATTCCTGAAATATTCTGATGAAGTCCTTCGTAGAGTTTTTAAAGTTTGCTGACTACTTATTAATATTTTGTTAGCCTATTTAACCTGGCATCAGTTTTAAATCCATAAATCAGCATTTGTCAACCAAATTTGGATATGACTGATGTGAGATAAGAATGATACTTCATGCAGTTTCATGATGATTCATCTGAGGTAGAGTTGAGATTGGAACTTGAGGATGAAAACATAAGTCCTGGGCAGATCTCTGTAGATGCAAGGGAGAGCTCTTTGGTAATTAGAGTTCAGCATTCTGGATATCAAAAGACTCTCTTGGATAGCAATACTCTCTATGGAATGATAAAGCCTTCTGAAACAATATGGTATCATATCTGCTCTTGATAATTGAGCCACCAAACAAACATTTCATCACTGAATTGAACATTGGAGTCTTAACAGGTATATAGATGAGGCTCAGCTGGTTGTTAACTTGAAGAAGCAAGATCCAGAACTAAAATGGCCTGACATCATGGAATCCTGGGAGTCCTTAACAACAGGGGTCATGCAGCTATTAAAAGGAACATCAGTCTTTTTAGTTGGGGAATCAACAGAAATAAACCACAAGATTGCTCGAGAATTAGCGGTTGGTCTTGGGTATGGTTCCCTGTTTTATATGGACTAAAAAGTGATATATAGAGATAATGGAACTCTTTAATTAATGAAAATCGTCTATTATTCATTCTTGCTTTATTAGTTTGACATGGCATTGTTCATGAATCCCAGGTCCTAATATGATCATATTTGCTCCATTTAGAATGAAAAAAAGAAGGAAAGATAAGTAATTTAATGTATATATTGAGCCTGACTTCTATATTCGATTGAACTTGTTTTTTCATTCCCCCTTAATCTCAACTGAATTGCTATAATGTATCTGCAGTATGAAGTATTTATTGTTGACTAGGGAAACTATTATGCTTAGTTGGCTCACTTCCTTGGCCTGATTTCTGCATGTTCCTTAAAGAGTTCTCTACTTCTATCTTGATAGTTATACTCCACTCAGCACAAAGGAGCTTCTGGAAGCATGCACCAAGCAAACAATTGATTCATGTGAGTAGAAGAGTCGTGAATCTTTCTCATGCACACACACATACAGAGCAGATGCAATGTTTGTCGTTTACTGATGCAATTCATTAATCCTGGAGGTCTAATATGACTCTAACTAGAAAACAATGTGTTCAAAGACATTGTTTAAGATGTGAATGAAATGGGCTCATCTATTGTGGAATCAAGATGCTATAAAAAGGTGAAGCTTTGGCCAAAAATATTAAAGCTGTGTGACTTTGACATAGAAAGGGATAATCCAAATGAGTTGATTCATAGAAACAAGGTTCATACAAGTGCCTTTCTTGTCTATTTCTAGATGCCAATTTCAGTTGTATCTTCATTATTTTGCAATACTCTGCATGTATCAACAAGGTATGAAAATGATATGCAACTAGTTTAGTGGAAGTGCTTTTTCATCTCTCTTCAGTTGTCTTTTGAATCTGACATCCTGTGTCAAAGTTTCTCCTGTCATCAAGCTAAAATATGGGTTGTGCTTTCTTGTCACACATTTCCCTCAATTGATTTCTTGAAATGTCTTTCTGCATATGTTTCCTTGTGTTATATGTTTTGGAACATATCTTAAAACACACTTTCTACTTTTGGAAAAGAAATATCATATCAACCTTAATCATTACATTTTATCATTACTGTCTTACACATTACATCAAATCATTATTGCTTCTTATCTTACATTCTAATACATATTAAAAAATCCTCTCTATCTAAATGGAACTACTTCTATATCATTTTCTCAATGAGACGAGGTAAGATGATATATCAATGGCTAGAGCTCTATTTTCTTTCTCTATCCCATAGTCAGAGTTGTTTAAGAATAGATAACATCAAAAGTTCTACATTTTTTCAGGTTTCTTGACTTGTTCTTAGCACCTGCGACTTGAATTATGTCTTGTTAACATTTTTCAAGTTTCAAGGAAACTGCTTTAAACAATTGTTCTAGATCTTGCACTGAGTCAAGTTATCCCTTATTAGCTTGGATTATGCGTTTTGCTTTCTACATTAATATGTTTAAACAATTCCAGGGATAACTGAAGAGGGCCCGGATGCTGTGGCAGAAGCAGAAGGTGCTATACTAGAAAGTCTTAGTAGGTAACACCAGGACATCATCCACCAATCACATTACTTGGTTATACACTTCTTACCTTCGACAAGTTTTCGCTTGGTGATGACATGCTGCTAAGCTAATCGTTTTGTAAATGATGGGTTTTCCAGTCAAGCCAGAGCAGTTGTTGCAACTTTAGGAGGGGAACATGGTGCCGCCAGGAGGCCCAACAAATGGCAACATCTTTTTGCGGGATTTACAGTTTGGTTATCACAATCTGAAGCTGCAGGTGATGATTATTCCTCTTGAGTGTTCTTAAGTGTGAAAGTAGTGTAGACGTTTTATATCGACAGCATAGGGTCAACTGCATAGTAAGTTCTATTTCTTGATTGGTTCCATGGGAATATATTTCAGCCATACTCCATCTGTCAGAAACCATTATGATGATGAAAGTTTCTCAGAGATATTATATCTTATTAAAAGTTTTCTTGGGGGAAGTGAAAAGGAGGGAGGAGGGAAACCTGCAGAAATTGCCAATCTACACAAGTACACCTGAAAACCTGAAAGCAAAAATGATATAGTATAATTTATAGCAAGTGAGAAACCAAGAGAAGAAAAGATAAGGTGGAATACCATAGTGGAGAGAATTTCCATCAGTACATCAATAATGTATTTGACAACTAGATCTCACCTCAAACGGTATGGTATGATAGTGATGCAAGCAGCCAAGCATGTAAAAGCTGCATCAGGAGATTGACATCCGCATATTGTTATGAAGCGAACTCCTATGATGAACCCTAAATAAATGATCCTTCCCAACTCTTTGCTTTTCCTAATCCTTCCATATTACTGTAGTTATCCTTCTTCAATTTGTTTATTGGTGAATCATTAATGTAGGAGCTCTTATGATCTCTGTCCATCTGGGATGTTTTTTAATATTAGTTACAATCACTAGATTAATTGACATTTATTCTTTTTTCAACTTGATGAAGCATCATCTCCAAATTGAGACACAAAGTCTGTCAACATAATTACGCGTCACTTGCAATTAAAGAATCTTCCAATGTTCTTCATTTATCTACTAGAACTTGAGGTCTTTGATCATTAAGTTATAAGCATATGCATGACCAAGAAATTGGTGAGAGTTGATGTAGCTCTTCATCTTCCTGTGGGACCTCTACTTCACTTTTGGTTGGATAAAGTTAATGGAGGACGTGTACTGAAAATGAAGTACCATATCATTCCCCCTGATAACTTGCTTTTATGCTTTCCCAGACAGTTTTTTCCAAGTTCATCCATATTACACTTTAGCTTCACCAGAGCTAATGTACTGGAAGTCCAGAAGTGATGTTACTGGGTGCATGGCATGATTTGTTCTCATGGAATTTTGAATTTATGTATTTCTTTTTGTTAGCTTGAACCTGCGGAGGCTCTCTTTATTGTAATTTTGTATTGATACCTCTCTGTCGACATATGATGTTAGTCATTTGTGAAGTAATGGGGAGAAAAAATGATGAAGTTGTAGAAACTGCTACATGATTATCCATACACTGATGAAGTCTATGTGTTAAAGGTTGTGTCAAATTGTTACAGTACAATTCTTTGCCCTTTTTGTCGTTTAACTTGTTAGAAATATGAAATATATACTAACCAATTAGCATTATGCATTCACATATTCCTGCCAAAGTTTATGAACTTAAAGCCTTGCATAGCACTAGTTATATAGTTTCTTTTCATGAACATTGTACATTATAGACAAACTGGGGACAGTTAAACAAATTCTTTTTGCTATTAATTGTGATATCAGATGAAGAATCAGCAAAAGAAGAGGCCAAGAAGAACATCCGAGACGGTCTTCAAGGCTACACTAACTCGGAAGTAGTAGTGAAGCTTCAAGGTTGGGATGCCACTTACTCCAAAACTGTGGCTCAGGCATCATTAAGTGCTCTTAAACGCCTGGTTTTGTCTGATAAAAATCTCACAGGTGTGCTGATACTCAAGTCTCTGCTTTCCCCGTTATCCTTATTGAATATTTTCAATGTTGTTTCACACTTGATTAAGTTTTCTTTGAGCAACTCTTCTTCTCCCTAGTATTTGGCAGTGGAGATTAGTAACAAAATTGAGTTATAACAGGCCTTCCATTTTTCTATCGCATATCCTATTCACATATCAATAAATGAGGTTCTTTTGTCAAAAATTTGTCTGTTTCATATTAATAAAGACTATGTGTCCCCATGTAGATATAGGTATGTAATTCACAACAGCAGACAAGCGGAAACATAAACAAAAAAGTGACTGCGCATGTTGCGTCTTTAATTGTATTTACATTCAGTTCTGATGTTGCTGAGCAAACGACAAGAAAAAAAATCAAGAAATGCAAGTTCATATTAGCTGATATGCAGTATTTTCTGTTTGCTGAGAAAAGTTTACTCCTTTGAAGGTAGGAAAAGTCTGTATATAAGACTGGGATGCCGAGGGGATTGGCCGGATATCAAACCTCCTGGCTGGGATCCGTCGACTGGAGCTGCTCCTCCATCATAAGGCTGGACAGAATACAAGAAGATCAACGGAGAACACTCCCCTTTCCTCCATTTTAAACGTATATATTCAGCTGTTCTTGATTCAAGTTCTCCATGTTCTTGATGAAATGGAATGGATCATACTGTATATGTATTTCATAACAATTGATTCTTTCTAGAAATTTGTCAATTTTCACAGCTTGGTGTGCTGTCTTCTGGGCTAATATTAGAAGAAATTGCAAAAGTATGATTTGAGAAGTTCTTGGAAAAACTCTTAGAGGTTGCTTGGGTGAGTTTATAAACAAAGAGGTTCTTTGGGTAAGCTTACGAGCTCCTTCAAATATTTTATAAAATGTTTAAGAGTTTATAAGATGCTACAAAGTGTTTGAAAATTTTATTAGGTCTAAATATAAAATTAGGAGTTTATATGCTCTATCAAAACAAAATAGAGTTGTCAAATTATTTTTAGGGTAAATTATATTTTGCCATCCGAATTATGTTTAATTTTTCATTTTGTCATCAATTTTATTGTATCAACTTACCATTTCAATTTTGCAAAATTCGCCTTTTGCCGTATATGATTATTTTTTTGTTGATTTTTCTACCAAAAAACATCACATATATGTGACAAATATCATATTATATAAGTCTTAAATATTATATGCACATTGCATGTGATGATTTTTTCAAAAAAAAAACTTGGTTAAAACATAATTATAAATGGCAAATGCAGAATTTTGTAAAGTTGAGATGGTAAGTTGACACGAAAAAAAATTTAGATGCTCAAGTGTAAAAACGGTTATAGTTCCGATGACAAATGTAATTAACCCTTATTTTTAAGATTTTTGCAAATTTCCTCTAATTAATTATAAATTTATGATTATTGACATCTTACAATCTCTATTCATCTATACTATTATAAAAGAAGTGCGTTTACCAACTCAAAGTGGTAGTTTTGACACCACGATACTAAATTATTTTAATACAAAAAATACCCTTCAACTCCTCAGCTCATGTTAAATTAATTACTCAATCAATTTCCTTTAAAAAATTAATCCCATGCATTTACGTGTACTCACAAATTAAATTTACTTTCATTTTATTTAAGTTTATTGTTAATTGAAATTGAAATAACATATATAACCATTGTTATTAATGCAACATATATTGTACAAAGTGTTAATTTTTAATTTAATTTAAGTAAAATGTGTATTAATAATTACTGCATTTAAAAAAAGTAAGCAGACACTGTTTGCATGTGAGGTTGCAACGCAATGACAAATTTTAATATAAAGAATTAAATTATGAGTTTTAATAAATAAAAATATTACTGAAACTTATTCTGGCAGATTCTGCATGCCACCGTATCTAGTTTTATTTTATCCAAACACTTCACAAACTTATTTTTAAAAATAAGATTTAACCTTTTATAAGCTCTAAAAGTTTTTTCTATAAGATCTTTTAAATAAGTTTAACCAAACGCATTTTATTTCAAATCATGTTTGAGAGCTTATAAAATATTAAACAGTGTTTGGTAAATATTTTTGGAGAATGAGCTTTATGAACTTATAAAACTCCCATAGAAAAGTAAGAGCTTATAAACTCCTTTAGAAAATTAAGGAGTTCTCAATTTATTTTTAAAAACTTAACAAACCCCTCCATATTTAATCATATTGATTACAGAATTGCAATATTAATATTTTATAAGTCTCATAATATTTTTCTACTCAAAATTAATTGAGTTATTTAAATTGATGGATTTGAAATTGTGAATTTCAAGTTCCTGATAATAAATTTTTTGAATTTATCATTTTAAATATAAAGGATCATGGGTCCTTCATTTTTATTTTTCAACTATATTTTATTTAATATTGATACGGATATAGAGTCATTTTGAAAATCTTTCTTCAAACTAGTTTGGCTCCGGAAAGATTATGTCTTTAAATAAATAAATAACTTATGAATTATTGAAAATTTAAAATCAAGATAACTAATGTTACCGAATACAAAAATATTATTAGATATAAAAACAGTTTTAAATTATATAATAATTTATTTATTTATTTAAAAAAATATGTGGATCTTCGGATAAAATAAAATAAAATAAATTAATAATTAAGTATAAATGTAAAAAGCTTTTGACGTTACCAACTGATGGTCATCACTATCATCATCGTTGTTTTATGAGATACGTTCTTACAAACAGCAGCCAAGCTAGAAATTTGAATTGGCCCTATCAAATTTTAATTAATTATATGGTAAATAATAATATTTAATTAAAAATAAATAAATTATTATAATAATCATTACAAATTAAAGAAATATAATATTATAAGTACGATTGATTCTTATAAATTATAATTCTGACAACAAGGACGGGTTGAAAGTTACAAGCAAGAGGAGTTTTGGTAAAAAAAATATAATTCTTTTTAAAATTGCAACAATATAAGAATTAGAGTTAAGATGAAGGAAGAGTATTCTTGTATCATTTTTTTTTCTTGATTTCAATATAAAAGAAGTGGCCTATTTATAGGCTCCAAAATTACAGTCAAAGATCTCATCAGGATGAGGGGAGATGAATTACCAAAGTCAATAGTTTATGAAAGGTAAAGAGTATGGGAGATGAAGATGAACATTTACAAATTCTAAATTCATAACCTTCTTATATGCTCATCAATCAATAATATGCCTTATTAAGAAAAATCCTAAGGGACAAGAGCCTAGTGAAGGAAAAAGAGTACATTATTATTTAATGCAGTACGATTATATACTATCTCGTTAAAAATCTTATCAGAAAAATCAAGTGGGAAAAACTATGGTCAAGGGAAAAAAGATTGCAGTGCGTATGGACTGCCCCTCATTAAAAATATCAGTTGAGATTTTGAGGTGACGAACGACAATATTATGGACTATTTTTTTGATATTGCAGTGGGAAGTGTCTTGGTGAACAAATATGCTAGATTGTCACTTGAACACACTTGTTGAACATCAATATCACCATTCTTTTGAAGATCATGAGTGAAGAAGAATTTTGGTGAAGTATGTTTCTTTCTATCCCATTTGGTGTATCCTTCTTTCAGTTGAGCAATACATGCTGCATTATCTTCATATAAGATCGTCAAGATAATATTTCCAAATAATAATCCACAAGTCCCTCGGATGTTGAATCATGGATCTCAATCGAACACATTCTCGACTTGCCTCATGCATTTCTATAATTTCTACATGATTCGATGATGTGGCTATTACTGTTTGTTTCATAGATCGCCATGAAATTACTGTACCGCCACATGTAAATAAATAGCCCGTTTGTGATCGACTATTATGAGGACCAAATAAATATACAATATCTGCATAACCCATATCCATTGTACTTCCAGGATAGCAAAGTAAATGCTTAATTCTATTCCAGTGTTTTTGTGTGGGTGAAGAACTATTTCTTATTAATAAATTAATAGCAAATGCTATATCAAGTCTTGTATGACTAGCAAAATACATTAGTAGTCCAATTGCATTAAGGTAAGGTACTTCAGGACTAAGCAGTTCTTCATCACTTTCTCGAGGTCATCTAACGACCTTACGACCATTGGGTTGCTCAATGAATGTGATTTGTCCATTTAGAATTGCTTTAGTACCATTCTTTAAATGTTCAGCTTGCAATCTAAGGCAATATATTTTGTTCTTTCTAAATCTTTCATATTAAATTATTTCTTTAAGAAATTTATAACCTTTATAAGCTCTTCTGGAGTTTCAATAATGTTTAAATCATCAACATAAACTGCAGTTACAACAAATTCATTTCCAAATCTTCTCTTGAAAATGGGAATTAGTTTATATCCTTCATTTAATAAATGATCACTGAGACGATTATAACACATTCATACAGATTGCTTCAACCCATACAAGGATTTATTTAATTTGATAGAATAATATTCTTGAGAGGGTGAATTTTATGTTTTGGGCAAATGAAATCCTTAAAGGAGTTTTATATCGATATCATTATATAAGCCATACAAATAGGTTGTAACTACATCAAGTAAACACATATCAAGTGCTTCTTTCGTTATCGGACAAATTAAGTGTCGAAAAATAGTTGCATCCACCACATGAGAGTAAGTTTAGCACCCTTACAACACTACACTTTAATACCCCTAATTATAATACATCTTCCATAATTAAACTCATTTTAATGAGATTTTCATAAAAACCAATAAGACAACTTCTATTTTCTACCAATATATTACATAGACATTAGGAAATTAAACACTACACTAATATTTGTTAATTAATATTTTACTGTAGCATTTAGGAATATATAAAAAGAAGAAAAGTGAAATTTCTAGTTATAATAAATTTTGAAATATAATTTCTGTCAAAGTCTAATATTTTTGTAGCTACATCGCTACAATCCCATCAAGGTGACACTGCTGACCCGTCTAGTAATATCAGTAATCGGACTTATGGTCCAACTTGGCTAGTTGTTGTGACTTATCTCTCAAAAAATATGTTGCAAAAAGTGAGTTTTCTACTCAATAAGTATAACTAATTAGCTTATATATATACATATGCATATACATACGCAGTAAGACCGATTTTATATTGTTGGTATTGGTTACTTCGTAATTCTATGGTAATTATATGATAAAGTATTGTTGGTTGGTATCTATTGTATGGAATTTCTCCTAATGGGTATGAGTATGTGTCCATATATAAATTGATATGCTTATTGAGTAGGTAGCTCATTCTTTGCTAGATATATTTTAGGATATAAGTTATAGTGACTAGTCAAATTAGATCATAAGTCGTGACACTAGTCTTACTAGATGGATCAACTATGACATCTAGCTATATAATTATAGAGATACTAGTCTTTAACTAAATTTGTATTTTAAGTTAGTTAACGATGTCTACTATTGTTTAAGACATATTATATTGATAAAAACAGAATTTACTTTATTGATTATAATGAAAATTTTTTATAAAATGGATTATAATTATGGAGGTGTATTACAATTAGTGGTATTAAAGCATAGTGTTATAGGGGTGCTACAATCTGCTAGATGCACCAACTTGTATGCAGTGTGGTGCAATTAGATTTCAACGAGAACCACCAGGTTTCTATTGCTCCAATTGTCAAGTGAAACTTTCAGCCTCGATGTTTCTGAAGAACTATGAGATTCTTTCTTTGGTAGTTCTCATATCCGTTAGCTTTTTACGGCACATACAACATGTTGTGGCCTTCACTTCATTCGTGGTCACTTATGATAAGGAGTTCTGCCGTAATGACAAAAATAAATACACATTTAGAATCCTAGGGTTGGTTTAACCAATTTGCCGCGATATTTCATGATGTTGAGAATAAGGTTGATAATAGTTTAATTGTGTATGATAAAATAAAAGAAGAGTTGGTAAATGATTATGAAACTTGATGGTTGTCGAGGCTACAAAAAATAATTCCTACTACACTTGTGAAAGTGGGAGTAGGGTCGATTCCATAGAGACTGGTTTTAAGTTGATTTATTTAAATAGAAATAGAAAATAATTGGACGAGGGGGTGTTTGATGATAAAAAAAAATAATTGAAAACTAATAAACTAGAAAGCAGTCAAAATTTACCTAGTGAGAATATGGGAGAAGGCTTTTCCGATTAAGGTCGGGATCATACTTGATTCTTATGAGTTGATCATTGATGCAAAAATAACACTTGTATAAACAAATATATCAGTTATAGTTGTTGGTACGACCTAAGAACCTCACATTTCCTTACCTTTTCGTCAGCCAAGGTACGACCGTTGGCTAGATCCCTAATTAACAGACAAGCCTGGGAACGTTCATAAGATTTAATCTATTAACAACATTAAGAATTAGAAAGGCCAGATTCTAATAAATAAATTCCTACGAGGATAATTCGTTTAAACTAGATCATGCATTCCCCATAACATAACTAACTACTATGACATAATTAATCATGCTACGTTGCTACTAAGAATTAAACTAAACAAACAATTACACGGATTTGTAAAGTTCAATTAGCTAAGCAAACCTTCTTGATAATGAACAATTGGCCATATTATTCAAAAATTAGACGTTTGTAATAAAAGCACAGAGAATAGCATGAATATTCATTTAACAAGTGTAAAAAGAGCAGATTATATCTCACAATATGTTACAAATCAAGCAAACACCATACCTTAACCAAAAAATAAAGAATTTAGCTGGACATGTTAATGAAAGAAACACACTAAGAAGTGAAATTCCATTAACCCTGACAACAAATCAAAACTAAAAGAGAGAGTATGAAAGTGAATTAAGCTAAGGAAAATAAAGTAGTTTATTCAATTCCAAGATCCGCCTTCAAATTAAGCACATCATTCCTTTTTTCTCTTGCGGAAATTACGGTTTTCTTTTATTCATCCGTGTTGACTAAATCACTAAGCGGCACGTTTAATCAATCCCGCAAAACTGCTTTGAAATCTTTTCTTCCCTTTTTTATGCCTTTAATTTTCGGTTTTAGCTTGATTTTGCCATCTTTATCCCATATCATCCCTTTTTAGCTGAATATGCAATAAATTCACATGATTATGAATATTTTTAGATTAAAAAGGAAGATTAAATCACTATAAAATCATGACGATTTGCGTAGTTATCAGAACTTCTAAAGGTTAATCCTTACTCTTCTTTCTTTCATTGCCTACAAGAAAATCCTGAATTACGTGACTGTAGGGTTGTTCTAAGAGCTAACCCTGTGTTAAATAAATGCTTATATAACGTTCCTACTATTGATCAAGTGGTCGCAATATGAAAGGACTTTGATAAGTGTGATAGTCTCAATGTCAATATATATTATCCAAAATCAGGTAGAATTAAAAAGATATAGTATTATTACAGACGCTATGATCCATTATAACATCCTTTATTATTTCCCCTATGTGAACTTGGTTGACATGCTAGCATTAAGCAAAAATATAATTCTGAGAGAATTAGATATCAAAAAAGAATGAGATCTTGTGAAGGTCAACACCTGGCCATCCTTTCACGTGTCTTTTCAGGTGTTCAATTGTTGCAAGCCGAGGCAGAAAGCATGCGAGTAACACCATATATTTTCTTTAGTTATTTAACTTAATTTAATTTTTATCTTTTATTGCCTGCAGGTGTTGAATAATATTAACATAAAAGGGAGACTATATCTGCTTTAGAATATTATTGCTATAGACTACAGATGCATATTATTGATAAATCACTATTATCGCACTCTAATAGACTATTGCTACAATATGTGCATGATATTTATATTAAGGTTGAGACACAAAGGCTTGATTATTTTTTGCATGAACAAAGATAAAAAATTGCTAGACATGAGTCTTTTCAGGGTATAGTATATAGTCTTGAAATATATGGTAAAAATGACCCTAGTAAAATTGGACAATGATTCATACTTCTAGCATCATTTATAGGAGGTCCTATGCGTTAGAGATATGTAGATGCAACGACATTGATTCAAAAGTATGGGAGCCAAATATTTTCTTGACAATGACATGTAATCTAATTGGACCGAAATCACTAACAAAAAACTTGATAATGAATTACTACATAACATGCATGATCTATTAGCTCGAGGTTTTAGGGAAAAGTTTGAAGAATTAAAAGATGAATTGATAAATAAGAAAATTTTCGAAGATGTTGCAACTTATAGAAATGTTATTGAATTTCAAAAAAGAAGCTTTCCCCATGCATGTCGGCCATTAAGAATGAAAGATAGGTACAAAATTAAATCTCCGGATGCATATGATCAATCTAAATGTGTTGAATTGTCTGATAAAGCAAGATATCCTTATCTTTATTCTTTGGTTGTCAAGCATACGATACATGGTCTTTATGGTAAGTTGAATAAGAATAATGTTTGCATGATAGGTGGTACACGTAAAAATCATTATCCAAACGAATTTTATGGTGTAACATCCCATGGAAAAATTTAAATCCTAATTATAGGAAACAGAGTTGTGAAAGTGCTACTTTAGTTAGAATAAAATTACTTGATAATTGTTGGGTTGTGCCATATTGTCCATATTCATTAGCAAAGTTTGATTGCCACATTAATGTTGAGATTTGTTCTAACATGAAATTATTTCAGTACTTATATCAGTATATGTCTTTAAGGGATATGATTGAGTAGCTTATAGTTTAAGAAGACTTATTCTCCTTAATCTTAATATACTCTTCTATGACAGATCCAACGAAATTATAGGAAAATTTTAAAACTCATATGTCTGAAGATTTTTATCGGCGAGGTTATTTATCTAAACATGAAATGGAGATAAAGACATTAGAAGGAATTAATGAATTTTTTGGAATTTTATGCACATCTTTGAAAGAACTCCATCTTCCTTCATGCCCATGAACTTTTTCAATTAAGATAAATTTACAAAAGAGTACAATCATGAGAGAAATATAGAAATTTCAGAAGTCGATCTACTTTCAATTGAGAGATTAAATGACGATTACAGGCGTGCATTTAAAATTATCACTAAAAAGGATTACTCAAGTTCAAGCGATACCTACTTATAGATGGACCAGGTTGAAGTGGAAAAACCTTCTTACACCTGTCGTAGCAGCTTCTAGCATAGTAGCTGCGGTGTTGCCTAGAGGTCAAACAACACATTCATGATTTAATATACCTATGAATCTTGATGAGAAACAAAATGTAAGTAAGAAATCGAACTACACTTGCAAAGTCATTGTTAAGTCGAAGTTGATAATATGGGATGAGATTTCAATGACTAGGCAGCAGATCATGAGACATTGGATGATATTTTACAAGATTTAACTAATTGTGAAATCCTTTTGGTGAGAAAGTCGTTGTCTTTGGTGGTCATTACAGGCAAATTGCACTATTATTTTTAAGAGAAAATATGCGTGCTAAAGATGATCCAATGTTCGTTGAATTTTTTATGAGTGGGTAATGGGACTAAAACTCATGTTCTTGATGATAGAAAATTTCAAATAACATGATTTTACCTTTTGTTGAGTCTCACAAATCCTTGGGTGATCTGATTGAATTTATTTTTCCATGTTTGGATCTTTTCTTGGCTCGTCCTCACTTGTAATAAATAGATCCATTTAGTGCCTAAGAATGATTGTGTTGATGGGATAACTGAAATTTCGATTGAGATAAGTTTTCACGTGAATTGAAACATTTTGTTAGTCTCGATAAAACCCATGACGCTTCACAACAAGGTCAATATTAGGATTTCTTGAACTCTATCACAGTAGTTGGACTACAAACCACATACATTAAAAGTATGATGTCCTATTATGCTACTAAGAAATATCAATCCAATTGAAGGTCTTTGCAACGGAAAATAGGTCCCCGCATTTCCTTATTTTGATATGTTTATAAAAATTTTCAATATATTTTAGTTATTTATTTGAAAAGCAATAATTTAACCAATTTATCATTTTACCTCAACCAAACAACACTAGTTTCTGAACCATCATGTTTTTTAATTTTTTCTTGGTGGCCTACTTGTGAATGATGTGCATGTCGTTCCTCTATTGGTTCTCTATCTGCAGTATTAGTAATGTCTCCAGAATCTTGATTAGTTTAAAATTTCAAACAAAGTTAATAAATTCAATGCATCAAATCGATAACAAACATGATATAGTGTATTGAGAAGACGACGAAAATAGTAAATAATGGATAAGAAAGATGACATTGTAATTCAAAGCCTAAGCAATGGTGAGGTAGTTTATCATTTCATTGAGGAAACTCAAGAAATCCATTAAACCAATTAAGAGGATTTTTCACCTGCCAACAAAATCAAACAAATAAATGAATAACATAACCATGTATTTATATAACAATTATTTAGTTTTATTTTTATTCAGCTTTTGAATGTTTCATTGGATAAAGTGCTTTTATAATAATTTCAAAAAATTCAAATCGTTAAGTTGAATGAATAGGTTCTTTTTTATTTATAAAGTACTTATTAACTTTCTAAAAAGTTTGTTAACTTATGACATACCTTATATTTTTACTTAAACTAATTCAAATAATATAATTATTTTATTAAAGTAATAAATATTACATGCAGTGCACGTAGTTTCTACTAGTAAATAAAAGTACTCATATTAAGGCTATTCTTTTACTTGAATAAAGTTTGGTTTATTTTCTCCAAAACAGAACAAAACGTAGCCCTGTGATGCCATAAATAAATGTTTGAATGAAAGAGGATTCATTATTTAGATTAAAAAGGTCATGGACACTCATTATGGCATCGAATATCTCTACAATATTTCTTCACTGATTGAAGAATATGTCGACTAGCCCCCGAAAGTTCATTTGAAGAATGTTCAGCTTCACACTCTCATGTTAGTGATATGTACCAATTTTCTATCTCATTAACTTTCAAAACTAAAATAATTGGATACTTTTTACTTATGTATTGATTTGTCAAATATCAGATTTGTCAACTAATGGTATTAATAATGATTCTAATGTTGTTACTACATCAAGGGACGTACACCTTCTCCAATCAAGCAATGATCCAACTGATGTTACAAGTTTATTAGTTTCACCTCCAAAGTCATAAGTGATTGCGCTTGCAGGTGTAACTCGCCTGTTAATTTATAAATAAACAGCTACTACATAACTCATCAGGTTTTTGTTCAGGCTTCATGTGTGGTAACCTCTTTTACCAGTTAGCCTCGATGATCTATTTTGTCCATGCACTTGCTACTTAGTGATTTTCTAGTTTTAAATCTTTTCCTAGTGTTGACATGATGTTGTTACGGGGTCTAAGAACCCGTTATGTTATATAAACTTATCACTTCCTTTGTTGTTAATCAGCTTTATATGAATAATTTCCTTCTGGTGTTGAGTTTTTATCTTTTGTTCTTTAAATACCACAGATTCATACCAAGAATGACGTTATCATCTATCATATAATTGAAATTTGCTGAGTTTGAATTTGTGTGATCAAGATTTGCTTCGCTAAAATCTTCAAAGGGATTCCTTATTAGGAATATTGATTTTTGTTTTACATTCGATCAATTGTTTCGTTTCGTACTACCTGAATCTAAAGTTCATATTCCTCTGAAAAAAATTTCTATAAATATAAGCTTCTATTATGAATTATGGATATGAAATTTATATTTAAAAAATTGGACCGAATCATGGCATAAGTTCAAGTAGCTTAAAAATAAAACTCCAAGTGAAAGAAACGCAATTTTGACGTAACTTTTAGTTACATTTTGATTAAAGACAAAGATTTTAATCCTTGTTCATATTTTCTTATTTCATTTTTGCTAACAATATGAATTGCTCAATTCTCATAAATTAATATTCTACATAACCAAATTCTCCTTAATTCTTATATCATATTATTCAGCATTATAACTATTCATCAAGAAATAACAAATTTTTACTAAACTTTTAGGGGCATAATTTCTAATCTATATCTATACTATATATCAAAGTGTGAATCGTTCATATGTTTGTTCATCATTGTAAAAAGATATTCATACCCTTACTTAAGTAATTTTTATAATATTAAATGAAAACTAGTTATAAAAATATAAAATTCTATTAGGGGAAGACTATTGAACAGTTCTAATACCTTAAACTACTTAGACAATAATAAATATATCCTATTAAAAGAAATAGGCTAATAATATGTCCGCGCAATTAATTAGTTAGAAGATATTTTTAAATATTATAAAATTATTATTATACTAGGGAAAAATATAAGTTAAAATGAATAGCAATGAAATGATTATAAAATAATAAACTTCAAAAACTATATATATATATATATATGAAAGAATAAATATTATGAAATTTTAAATAAAAATAATCAATCTTATTAAATTAGAAATGCTTTCGAAAAACTTAACATGGGTGACTTCTTATTAATTGATTTTATTTTAATATTAGTAGTATAAAATTATTTTGAGATTATACTTCAATATACTTTTGATTTTTACCATAATATACTGGATATAAAATAATACTACTAAATGCAATTTGGTTAAGTATATAATATTGAGAATTCTTGAGTGTTTATTACTATTATGAGAAGACATTCATATCCTTACTGTGATTCTCTTTTCAATAATAAATTAAAGGAATAATTACATTTATGCCTCCTAATTTATGGTGTGTTCACACAAACTACCCCTACCTTTTGCATAATTACATAAACCACCAATAACAATGAAAGAATAAGAATAGTTGTGTGATGATGTTGATATTATTTTTTAGGGGGGGGGGGGGATGTGTAATTTTGCAAAAAGCAGTGATAATTTGTGTAAATAATTTTGACGTCTCTGATGGTATATGTGTAATTATCCGAAAGATATAGATGATCGATATAAACAGGTCATAGGCTACAAAGTGTAAATATAATTATCTCTAAATAAGAATTGTTATAAGAACCAAATTCTATCAAAGCAAAAAGTATTTTTCTTAATGGAAAGTTGGAAAGTTAGAAAATTCCAAATAAAAATCATTAATTTTATTATAGAAATCCATTGAGAAATTTTAAAGTGAGTTAACTAATTGATTTTATTTTTAATATTAGTATTAGGTAACATTTTTTAGATTGTACTTTTATTCTTTGTTTTCCATAATATATTGGAGTTAAAATAATACTAATAAGCAGACTTAATATTTAAATTGCAATGACAATATATACTATAATTTTTTAAAAAAAATTAAAAATTTGATAAAAGTAAATACAGTACTATGAGGTCATACGAAAGAATATAAAATACAAATCTACGTTTCGAAACGAAACACACCATGTGAACACCCGTCTGAAAGAATAATATTGTATATAAGAATGCGCTAAAAACTAATAAAATCGAAAGAATATACACATTAAAATTTGTATAGAGTAGTGAATATAATTATAGGATGTTATGATTAATATATTCTCAGATAAAAGCACTATTTTTATATATTAAATTAATTTTTTGTATAAAATCTCTTGTTATATAATTTTTAATATTTTTAGTAATTAATAAATTTTATATAATCATATAAAAATATATTTTTACAGGTGGATTACTTTCTATGGATAATAAGAGTACTGATCAACTTTATCTTTTTCTTTTTTTTAAAAAAAAAGATATACGGCTGATCAAATATTGAAGAAAAAGAAGAACCCTAATTCGCGGACTAAAGGGGAAAGGGGTTTTAGCTTTTGGCAACTTCGAGTGGAGAAATTCATAAGCCGGCAATGGGGAAAGAGGAAGAGCTTTGGGACGATTCTGCCCTCATCAAAGCTTTCGACCACGCTATTACCAAATATAAGGCAATAATCTATATTCCCATACTCAATTTGCGTATTTTGTATTGCTTTCATTGTTTCAATCGAATTCTTCGGCAGGTGATGCATGGAATGAGTGGGTCGACCACGGAAGGGAAGAGCATGAGTCATGCAGACGAAAGTTTATCAGCTGCTGAAGCTGATAATGGAAGCAATGAGTTTGGCCCCCACGCTGTGTAAATTCCTGAAGGCTAATATATTATTGTGGCGTAATTATTTCTTAGTTATCTGTTAAAAATTTCGGAAATTCGCTAGATGGATTTGTAAAGCAGTTGATAGTGTATTAATTAGTGCAAGCATTTTGCAGTGTTCTTTCATAAGTAGATAAGTAGATAAGTAGATAAGTAGAAAGTGAGCAGAAGGATCAGCTCTTCCCTAGTTTATGATATAATGTGAGTACCTAGAGCATTGAACTAAAATAATTTTGTATTTTGAAAATGATTTAGTTGGTGTTCCACAGTAGTACCAACTCCTTGGTAAGGAAAGGATTACAGTATCTTATTTTCAAATTTAAAAACTAGAAACGCCCATTGTCTCCTTGAAATGAGATTTCAGTTCATGGGTTTGTGCTCTTAACTCATCCCAGTGTATATACTCTATTGTTCTTCCCTTTTGCATGATTATGCTCTCAAATATTTGGTACTAGCATAAGCATAATGTTCCTGCCTTAAATGACAATTCAACTGAAAAGCTATTGTAATTTACGACTCAATGATGCTAACTTTCTTATTACTTTTTATGTTGCTGAAGACATGTACAGGATGTTGGAGAGACTGCTAACCTTTTACAAGTCAAGGAAAATTCTCCTTTGGAGTTGGGTTCTTCTGCAAAATGTGCAGGTTCTTCCAATATTCAAAATGATACCCATGGACTGATCAATGAAAAGCATGCTGCAAAAGCAGGCTCCCCAGGGGATTGTGTGATCTCATCTAATGTACAAAGTCATAATCAGGCAACATGGTATTCAAATGGTCCAGAAGAATACAGCCAGTTGTTGAACAAATATTATGAGCTTGAGGGTCAGCGACAGCAGATACTCCAGCAACTCAACCAATACAGCAATTGGAATTATCAACACCCTATTCCCAATGCATCTACTTCTGAAGAGTATCAAGCATCTGATCCTCAACATTTTGACACTGTTACCTGTTACTGTCCATATGGCTGCCAAAATTGGGTTGTTCCATGCAATTCATTACCTGCTTCTTGTTCAGGTGGTGCTTGTAATGATAAAAGCTGTGATGCTATACCAGAAGGTTCTCAAAATAGGAATTCTATGTCTCCACAAGATTCTGATTATGTTAAGACAGCAATGGTTGCTGCTGAAAAAGCATTGTCTTCTTTAAAGGAAGCAAATGGAGGTGAGATATCTATCCAAATTTTCATATACTTGTTAACTATTCTAATTCTTTGGGTGTAAATTTTGGCTATGGGATTCAAATTCTCTAGAAAGTGGACTAGTGGAGTATTAAAAGAATTCCTTCACAGAGCAATGATCATATCTGGTATATGCAAGTTTTAGAGTTAAATGGATGTAAATTGCAGAGTAAAAATATCAAGTTCCTCTCTTGGGTCACAAGTTACTCTAGAGTCTAGAGTCACCCGTCTTATGGATATGCTAGATTATTGTTTAAGAAGTCTGCTATACAGAAATCAGACAGACTAAAAAATAAAGAGAATGGAGGCAGCTATTAGGTCCTGTGGCCTAACATTGAAGAAGCGCTACAGCTGAAAAACAAAGCTCCATCTGCTTAAATAGATTCACTGGTGGTGAGCTTGCTGATCATCCATTTAAATATGTAGGTATGTCTTTTAGAAAAGTACTGGAAAGATGACGAGTTTTACCTTCATGACAATGCATCAAGCGGATAACATTCAGTAGACCAAGTGGCTAGTTGCAATACCTTATAGAAGAGCCCTTCAACCTACCGACAGCAAATGACTTTATTAATTACCGTAAAGAAATCACCTATGGTGTTTTCTAATAATGATCTGTGACCTACAAACATCATCGGTTTATGGTCTTCAACCTTTTCATACTTTTATCTCTCTACTCTTGTAGTATCAAAATATCATTCAATCATCACTAATAGCTCAAGAGGAATAGATTTGGTAGGAGTTTCTCCTCAGAAGTTGTTGGATTTCTATTTCAAGTACGAGATTTTAAAAAAATCACCCCATAAAATAGTAAGACAGATTAGGGAGATGTGATGCTAGTCATTTTTTCTTGTCATCGAAACTGGAAATGATAGATGAAGAATTTCCTTTAGTTATCTTTTCGTTCTTTATGTCTTCCAATGATATTTTTCATTATGCAGTCCATCCAGAGATTCGTATTAAGTTTAAATTCTTAATGTTGTAACTAGATCTCTTGTTAAAATATATGATATGTTGATAAAGTTGAAGAGAAAAGAAGAAAATAAAATTATTATGTGGTTCTGCCATTTGGCCTACATCCACGGACAAACACCCAAAGGGCCGTAACATCTTTGTTCTCAATTGAACCCATTTACAAGTGAATTGCACGTATGTAATTATCACAAGTAGATGAAATCGCTCCACCATCAAATCAAAATCTTAATAATCTATTAGATATATCTGTTATGATTTTCAAACAATCTTTTCTTGATTCTTAAGATTCGTCTCAAGTTGAATACTGGATTTTGATTGTTGTCTTCAACTTGAAATAACCTGAGGTACTTCAAGAAATTCCTGAATCCACTTCAGGTCTGTGGCTGAAGATTCATGATACGGAGAAATAATCACAAAATGACACATTCTGCACTATAATAAGCTCCATTAGACGCTATTAGTAAAGTGTCATGAAGATTGATATGGAGGGGATGGACATTGTGAATGAGAAATTGAAACAAAGATAAAGCTGGATTAGAAACCTGGCAACTTGCTTTTGTACCATGTTAAAGTTTATGATATACTGATAAAGGTGAATATAAAAGAAGAAAACAAAAGAATTATGTTATTCTACCATTTGGTTTACATCCACCGATAGTCTCTTGTAATCAATATCAAAGATAACATCTTGATTCTTAACACAAGTTACTGTATTCTTTTAGTTGCTTGGTATGATTTATGAAAATTACGGTATGGCAATAGTCTTCTTGCATTTGACCGCATATTTCTTGAAGATAGAATTACAAAATGCAAAAGCTGTTCTTTTCTGTTTTACATTTCATATTTTTCTTAGATGTTTTCTCTTTGTCATCTTCCACATGCCAGAAACTTTAATGGATTATGGACTTGGCATACAAAAGAATGTTGATAGCTTGTCAAATTACATCTGGGTTGGGATCATAAGCCTGACTCAGAATTAAGCTTATACTCGACATTTCTGCCATTTGAGCAACACATATATCCGTAGGCGGATATTGCCTGACAAGGGCGCTTTGTTCTGCTTTGTGCATTCCAAAGAAATTTATAGCTTATTGGAGTTACTATACTGTTTGGGATGATAAGCCTGACAGCGATTTAAGCACTCAAAACCTAAGCTTATGCTCTGCCTTTGTGCGATTTGAGTAATACATGTCCCTGAAAGTCAATAGTGGAAAAAATAATAGAAGTACTTTACGTATATCCTTCTGCACACCTTCTTACATAGTCTCTTTCTAAACAATATAATATGAATTTCACATGCTAGTGATTTTCTATATGTGCTTTATGCCACTGTGACACTGGTTAGAAATCCAGTTTCAAGACCCGGCAATCTTGTTATGAAGAAATTTGTGCTGTCTTGTTATTAGTTGTGTAGCTGGCTGCTCAGGTTCTTCAGCATATAATTTTCTCCTTCCAAATCACTAGGAATATTTTCTGCTTATGCACTAATTAACATGCTTTTCCGAGCTTGCAAATATTATTGTCGCTTTGGTTTCAGTTAAGTAATAATGATAAAGTATGAATAAGCTTACTTTATGATCTCTGAGTAAATCATTTTATCCTTGGTGAATTTCAGTGAAGGACAAACCACTTGGAATGGAGATGGGCCACTCTGCTGAAAGCAACAAGTCCACTACAGATCTTGATGTGGTTCTGAATGCTTGGTATTGTGCAGGCTTTTATACCGGAAAGTGAGTATTAATAATCTCAATATTCTATAGATTATTTTAAAATGCTTCTTTGCTGGACAAACCACTGTTTAAGTGAAGTAGAAAAAATTGGGTCAGAGTTGTGTACTTTAAAACACATTTGTAATACCCGTTCGACTATGAGTACACTCTCTTGTCTGATTATACCATGGTCTATACATATAACTCTATTTTTTGCATCTTTAATCAGTGCTGCTATTGACAACAACCCAAAAGAGTGGCTTCCTGAATCTAATTACCACATGGATTGAGAAGCTTGTAGTCTAGTACCTGATTATTAACCTTTAACAAAGTGAAGAACAGTTGTTATGACCCACAATTGTGGCTAGCGAAACACCTATTTTTCACTCCTATTAGATTATTTTTGTCTTAGAGATCGTAATTAATTAATTATTTTTTATTTAAAAAAGAGGGGAAAATGTCTATTTTTCGTTGACATGGAGAACTACATGAATAATAAAGAAATAAAATCCGTGGAAGGAAGAGAAATGCTCCTAGAATCTTGAATCACGTAAACAAATAAGCAATGAAGATTATTTACCGCCTTCTGCAAAACTATGGATGTTGCTTCCAGGGTCTACATAGATGTCAGTGGCTTTTGTACGAGTGATCATTATTACTGTTGACTTGAGATACTTATAAGCTTGAATCGACATGGATAGTGAACAATGTAAAATTGATTATGATAATTGTTGATCCTTTGTGCGTGCAAGCATTCCCTGGTTTTTCATCCAAAAAATGCATTTCTCTGCATTTCAGCAATTTCACTTAATGTATCTGCTTTCTTTACCAAAACCCACATGGTTTGTTTTTGCTTTGTGATCAAGGTATCTTTCTGAGCAGTCTTTCGAAAAGAGAAAGCACTCTCACTGCTCTTGAGCCTTCAATAATCAGCAGGCATGCCATCATCTTGGGGGAAAAATTTGTTAATATAGTAGCTATCACAAGTGTTCACCCATTGAAGAGCTTGGTATTTTCAGTCAAGGAAATACAATTCGGTCGGCGGCTATGATATCAAGATAAGAATATGCGATTCTCATTGATTTGCCATTCTACATTGTCTTTGCAGTCCTATCATTTTGGAAAATTTTAGAGAATCAACACACTACTGTAAGTATTCGGTATGGTGTTTGTTATATTGACATACACTCTGTCTGAGGGGAAATGTTGGTACCTTGCTGCTAGTCCTTGTAGTTCAGTTGGTGATGTGGTTTCAGGAAAACCATGAAACTCTAAAGATACGAGCATTGTTTGGTTAAAATTTTCTTTATTGCTGATGCAACTCCAAACTTCATCCAGAAAATTATTTTTTTAGAAAAGAAAATGTTGACATTTTATCCATTATTACATTGGGGAAATAAACGAGACATTTTAGAGTAAATTATATTGATACTATATGAGATTGTGTATAACTACGAAAATAGCTTTGTATCTGTAAAATTACAAGAGTAGTCCTTGGGGTGTCAAAGTAAATCTCAGGGGTGTTTATGTAAATTTTAGTCTCTAAGAAGGTGTTGATGTAAATTAGAATTACAATTTAGAGGGTGTTTGTAATTTTATAAATATTTAAAAATTTTGTGTAATTAGATTTAACTTTAATGGTGGTGATGTAATTTACCCAACATTTAAATCATCTTTCCAAAAGTTTATAGAACCATGATAGTGATAATGTATATAATTAGCAATTATTATTATATTACTGTTTGGTGAATGTCACTTGGGGTCTTGGAATAGTGTGATTTGATGGTACTGTCTCAACTTAGAGTAGAAGTTATGGTGTCTCAAATTGTATTGTTATTGGAAGCTAATAATATTTATTTACAGTTAAGCTATACACGATACAATACAGAGATGGCCACACGAAAAATTTTTAAAAATTAAAACACGATACAACACTGATACAATTATACATAATATATATTTTTATTATATATATTCTTAATTTGTCATAAAATTAAAATTTGCAATATGAAAAGTATCAAAATAAAATATAAAATAAGTATGTCTTACATTTATATTTTTGACCAAATGTGATTTCAAAAACATACATTATCAGTTTGTTTTTAAAAGTATGCGATGAAATATTTCTAATATTCAAAATTAAATCATCATAACTATCTCTCAAACTTTTGCAATTCCATCTTAAAACTTTGAGTCTGAGAGACAGAATTAATTCTTTTTCTTTTTTATTAAGCTTAATTTTTTTTTAAAAAAAAGCCCATAACTTTTTATAATTGTAAAAAAAGATTCAAAAGATGTTGGGCAAGTCTGTCGTGGCGTGTCTAATGTCCTATCCTTTTTTTTTATATTATATTTTTGAATACGCGAATGACTGTGTCCATATCCAATATATATTTGACAATACATCGAATATTTTTTTAAAATGTCCGTGCATTATAACTATTAAGCAAAGAATGAGATGAGACACATGGATAGCAATTTTATTCCAACAAAAACAAAATTGATCATTTTATTCATTTTAGAACTTATTATTTTTAGTTTTAGGTCTGCATGGTAAAGCTTTCTCGTGTTAGTTTCTTGAGTGAAGTGCAAAACATAATCATTTTCATATTATCATTTTTCCTACCACAAGAAAAACTAATAAATAATGATCAATTATTTTAAATTTTTTGTGCACATACATCAAATGTGCCACATACCGTTAGTATTAAAAAATTCCCAAAATGAAATTAATTTTGTTTAACAAATAACATGACTTTCTAGGAGGAAAAAACACAAAGGCAATATGGTCTAAAGAGTGTAAAACAAAAGCCCCCAGAGACTGACGAAATTATATTAGTTCTGAAGTTTAGGGATTAATAATTTGATCGGCTCTTTCTTTTTTGCTCCCCCCTATAAATGAACGGCTAAGATTTAGTCACTTATTAACCCAACACATAAGTAGAACAATTACAAGCATGACAATTGTATTGAGAGCTCATCTTCCTATTCTAATTTTTCAGTTTGTGTGATGTTAAATCTTGTGCCAAATGTGCCTTCTTGAATGTTAACCCATCACACTTTTTGTTTGTTTCTTATTGCCTTATTCACTCCTTAAGAATCTTCCATTCCACTTTGGTATCGTACGATCACATGTATATATGTATTGTATGTTGGCCCATTTTTAATACAAACTAATTTAATTTTTAAAATGGACACATTGTTAACACACCATCATATGATACTTGTGTGGTAAATTATATTTTTAATCCTGTAATATTAGGTCGTTAGTATTTTTGGTCCTATAACTTATTTTATTTATACATTTAGTCTGTTTTTTACGAATTTAGTTTTGAACATATCACATTTGGTCCTTTTTGACAAGTTTAGTCCTTTGTTAATAATTTTGGTCCCCTTCACACAGAAATGGATCTCATTTTTGGTCTTGTAGCTATGAGTCGTTAGGATCAAAATTGTCAATACAGGACTAAATTTGCTAAAAAAGGACCAAATGTAAGATGCTCATGACCAAAATCATAAAAAAAATGACTAAACATGTGAATAACATAAATTACATGACCAAAAGTACTAATGATCTAAAAGTACCCGACCAAAAGTGTAATTTTACCTACTTGTGTAATAGAACACTAGGCCGTTTGAATGGGTATTTGCCCATGATGGGTGTCGAGACCACAAAAAATAATTTCTACAACACTTGTGAAAGTGGGAGTAGGGTCAATTCCACAGAAACTGAATTTAAGTTATTTCTTTAAGAAGAGAAAAATAATGGGGGGAGATTTGATGATAAAAGAAAATAATTAAAAACTAAATAAACTAGAAAACAATTGAAATTACATGTCGAAGATACGAGAGAGGAATTTTTCGGTTATGGCTAGAATCATCCTTGATTCTTGTGAGTTGATCATCGATGCAAGAATAAGACATGTATAAACGAATAAATCAGTTATAGTGTTGGTACGACCTAACACCTTACCTTTCCTTACCTTGTCAGCCAAGGTATGACTGTTGACTAGATTCCTAATTAATAGACAACCCTGGGAACGTTCACAAGATTTAATCTATTAACAGTATTAAGAATTAGAAAGGCCTAATTCTAATCAACAAACTCCTATGAGGATAATTCGTTTAAACTAAATCATGCATTCCCATAACACAACTAATTACTATGACATATTAATCATGCTACGTTGCTACTAAGCATTGGACTAAATAAACAATTACACGGATTTATAATGTCCAATTAGCTAAGCAAACCTTCTTGATAATGAACAACTGGCCATATTATTCAAAAATCAGATGTTTGTAATAAAAGCACAGAGAATAGCATGAATATTCATTTAACAAGTGCAAAGAGCAGATTAGATCTCACAACATATTGCGAATCAAGCAATCACCATACCTTAACCAAAAAATAAGAAATTTAGCCGGACATGTTAATGGAAGAATACACTAAAAAGTGGAATTCCATTAACTCCGGTTATAAATTAAAAATAACGAGAGAGGATGAAATAAGCTAAAACAAAGTATTCTATTGAATTCCACCAATCAACGAACAACCAACCCCCCTTTCAAAATGAAGAGATCCCCTTATTTATAATAAAAGTCTCTACGAATTTATACGTAGGGGGGATAAATACATAATTAATTCTAAAAAGGTAAATAAATCACAAATAACATGTTTTAAAGAAACATTTCCAAATCTAAGTAATTCATTCCTTTTTCTCTTGCGGAAATCACTCATTTTCCTTCTTCACCCGAGTTGACCACTCCACTGAGCGTGGGCACGCTTAGTCAATCCTACAGTAATTGTCTTGTAATCTCTTTTTTCCTTTTTGATGCCTTTAATTCCGACTTTAGCTTGATTTTTGCTATCTTTGTCTCATATCTTCCCTTTTGGCTGAATATGCAATAAAATCACATAATTAGAAATATTTTGGCTTAAAAAGGAAGATTAAATCGCTATAAAATCATGTCAATTGCAGAGTTATCAGTCCATTTCTAATACTAGTATGGGTGGCATACACAAATGTGCAAGCACAATTAATTCAAAATAATATTATTTTATCTTAATTAGATAAATAAAAGAAATATAAAAAAATATATATGAAATTATTGGAAAAACGACCAATGTTAATAAGGCCGATGGATGTGGGGGGACTTAGAATTGTGCCTGTGGCGGATGTTAATAAGGCTTTGACTTGTAGGCACATATGGGACGTCATTAGTAATAATAGAACAAAACACCAATTATATGATAAGTGTATTACAGTTTGATTTTGGCAAAAATCAATTTTTATTGGTAGGCTCAACCCACCACCTGATGGCCCAAGCCCCGACCCAGCCCACAACCCATGAGCCGACCCGATCCCATTTTAAAAGTCATAACCCCAAAGTTTATTTCTCCTTCCCCCTCATTTTATCAAGTCAACCGATCTCTCTTTTCTCTCATGTCTCCTCTTTTATCATCTCTTGTCCATCGGTTTCTTGCAGCAATTGAGGAAGAAAAAGAGAAAATAAAAGTGATGGATTTATGAGAAGTGGGTCTGTGCCTTGGTGGTCGTTGTTTCTTGGTGCAACTGGTGGTGGGTTGTCTGCGCTGAAGCTATGTGCTTCATCCCCTGATCTTGGCTCCCTGTGCCTTTTTTATTATGTTTTGATTGTTTATGTTTTCGCTTTATTTTTTAATATTGCTGTTGTTATAACTCTGATTATTGTTATGTTGAATTTGGTTGTATTTTTTGGGCTCATCACGATAGGTGAAAACCTAACAATGGTATCAAAGCCGTGGTTTCTATTTCAGGCTTTGACGTGGTAACAAATCTCTAACTCTCGCTCATTTATTGCAATGTTCATTACTGTTGGTAATTTTTTCTGTAAATATTTGCTAAAAATATTTCGCTAAAACTGCCACATTGTTCTTACGATATCTTTGTTTGGTGCAAAATATTTTACATTATTATCTCTTCTTTGTGTGAAATATTTTTTTTGGATATTATTCTATGAAAATTGTGAGAAATATTTTTGAAATTATTTTTTACATAGTGCAAAAATCTGCTAATAATTTTGCTCAGTGCAAAATTCCTATTGTGATATTTCCTTGAGGAATCAGGTAACTGTTGAAGAGTAATGTTGACAATATTGTTATTTTTATGAAATTATTTTGCTAGTGCGAAATATTTTGCAATATTATTCCGCTTAGTGCATCTGTTGAAATATTGTTGTACTGTTATAATTTTGTTAAAACCGAGGCTTAATTCCCCTCTAATCCGTCACCTGGGTGGACCCTTAAGGTCGCGGGTATCTGGTCGAGATTTGGCCTGGGAATCCTTGGTTTTCTCGCTTCATGAATGCTATGTGCAATTTAACGCTAAGTGCATTATTGTTGAAGAATATTTTTGGCACTGTGCAAACAATCATAATGTCCATTTTGTTGTGTGCAATATCAGTGCTTAGTGCATTAAAGATGTTCCTTTGTGGATGTTGTGTGTAAGTTTATACTTAGTATATATTAAGTGTTCTTTTGTGGTGTTGAGCCTGTGTGGCTGGTTGAGTCTTTGTGAATATGCCTTAGTTGCAATGGGCTATAGCTTGGTTATTATTAACATAGTGTTATTTGTTGTGAGAAAATGTTAAAGGTGCTTGTTGTGTGCAGAAAGGTCTTAGTGCTAATTGTTGTGTGCAAAAGTTAATTATGTTGTGTGCTATGCTTTGTGTTTGAAATACCATAAGTCGAATACCGGTACTAACATCTTTATTTTGCAGATATAAATGGTGATGATGATTGCCAGATCAGTTCTTGGACTAGGTTCTCTTTTAGGTCTTGGTCCAAGGAAAAATTTGTTGATTTTGGCCCAGGACCAATTTTTGTAGGTAGGCCCAACCAACCACCTGATGGCCCAAGCCCCAACTCAGCCCACAACCCATGACCCGACTCGTTCCCATTTTAAAAGCCCTAGCCCCAAAGTTTATTTCCCCTTTCCCCTCATTTTATCAAGTGAGTCCATCTCTCTTTTCTCTCTCTCATGTCTCCTCATTTCTCATCTCTTCTCCCTTCGTTTCTTGCAAATCGCCGTCTACCTTTCTCTCATCTTCAATTCTTCTTCTCTATTTATATTGCTCGAAAAGAAGAAGAAAAAAAGATAGATACGAATCGGAAGAAAAAGGGCGATGAGCAATTGAGGAAAAAAAGAGATAATAACAGTGGTGCGTTTCTGAGAAGTGGGTCTGTGCCATGGTGGCTGTGGTTTCTTGGTGCAATCGCTGGTGGGTTGTCGGCGATGAAGCTGTGTGCTTCATCCCCCTGATCTTGGCTCCTAAGCCTCTTTGATTATGCTTTTTATGTTTCCACTTTATTTTTTAATATTACTGTTGTTATAACTATGATTATTATTATGGTTGAATTTGGTTGTATTTTTTGAGCGCGTCACGATAAGGTGAAAACCCAACAGTGGTATCAGAGCCGTGGTTTCTATTTCCAGCTCTGACGTGGTAGCAAACCTCTAACTCTCGCTCTTTTATTGCAATTTTTCCATTACTTTTAGTAATTTTTTCTGTAAATATTTCTCTAAAAACTGCCACATTGCTCTGACGATATCTCTGTTAAAGTTTAACTCGAGTATTGTTTTTGCTTGGTGCGAAAATTTTTAGATTATTATCTCTGCTTTGTGCGAAATATTTTTTGGGATATTATTCTCTGAAAATTGTGAGAAATATTTCTGAAATTATTTTTTTGCTTAGTGCAAAAATCTGCTAATAATTTTGCTCAATGAAAAATTCCTATTGTAATATTTTCTTGAGAAATTAGTTAACTATTGGAGAGTATTGTTGATAATATTGTTATTTTGTGAAATTATTTTGCTTAGTGCAAAATATGTTGCAACATTATTCCACTAAGTGTATCTGTTGAAATATTGTTATACTGTTAAAATATTGTTAAAACTGAGGCTTAATTCCGTGCTAATCCCTCACCTGGCCGGACCCTTGAGGTCACGAGTATCTGGTCGAGATTTGGCCTAGGAATCCTTGGTTTTCTCGCTTTGTGAATACTATGTCCAATTTTATGCTAAGTGCATTATTATTAAAGAATATTTTTGGCTTTGTGCAAACGATCGCTATGTGCATTCTGTTGTGTGCAATATTAATGCTTAGTGCATTAAGGATGTTCTTTTGTGGATGTTGTGTGCAAGTTTATACTTAGTGTATAATAAGTGCTCCTTAGTGGTTGTGAGCCTGTGTGGCTTGTTGAGCCTTGGTGGCAGGTTGAGTCTTTGTGAATGTGCCTCGGCGACAATGGGCTATAACTTGGTTATTATTAACTTAGTGTTATTTCCTGTGTGCAAATATTAAAGGTGTTTGTTGTGCAAAAAGGTTTTAGTGCTAATTGTTGTGTACAAAAGTTAATTATGTTGTGTGCTATGCTTTGTACTTGAAATACCATAAATCGAATATTGTTACTAACATCTTTGTTTTGCAGGTATAAATGGCGATGATGATTGCCAGATCAGTTCTTGGACTAGGTTCCATTTTGGGTCCTAGTCCAAGGGAGAATTTGTTAGATTTTGGCCCAAGACCAATTTGTATTGGTAGGCCCAACCCACCACCTGATGGCTCAAGCCCCGACCTAGCCCACAACCCATGACCCGACCCGGTCCCATTTTAAAGGCCCTAGCCCTAAAGTTTATTTCTCCTTCCTCCTCATTTATCAAGTCAGTCGATCTCTCTTTCCTCTCTCTCATGTCTTCTGGTTTCTCAACTCTTCTCCCTCAGTTTCTTGCAAATCACCTTCTACCTCTCTCTCATCTTCAATTCTTCTTTTCTATTAATATTGCTTGAAAAGAAGAGAATAAGAAAAGATAATAAGAAAAGATAACACTGGTGGGTTTCTGAGAAGTGGGTCTGTGCCTTGGTGGCCGTGTTTTCTCGGTGCAATCGGTGGTGGGTTGTCGGCGATGAGGATGTGTGCTTCGTCCCCTTGAGTCTCTTTGATAATGTTCCGATTTTTTATGTTTTCGCTTTATTTTTTAATATTACTGTTGTTATAACTCTTATTATTGTTATAGTTGAATTTGGTTGTACTTTTTGGGCTGATTACGATAAGGTGAAAACCCAACAATTGCATTTTTTATTTAATTGGTTGAGATTTGATTGAACCAAGTCCGGATACAGGGCTCACATAAAATTATGGAAGGAGTCGTGGCATACTTTTGGGGTGTTGTTGCAACGATACCATGCGGTCCTCTTGTTTCTCGCTTGGAAGAAGATGCTACATTGGCGGATTTCATTGAGAACGGGAGTTGGAGATGGGCGTGCTTCGCTATCGGAGATGAAGTTGGAGATTCAAGATGTGTTGCTATCTATTCATTGTAGTAAAGACAAGGTTTGTTGGCGAAGCTCGTCAGGGCAATTCACTACTTCTATAGACCTCTCAGAATTCCGAGGAACACAATCATTGTAGTGAAGACAAGGTCTGTTGCGGCGTCAATCAATGTTTTGGAGCGTGCTGCTTCATGGACCTCATTCCGAGGAACTCATTCATTTTGTGAATGGCTATTCAAGGACGACTGCCTAAGTTGCATAAACCATGGCTTCAACAATTTGGCGCTTATTGTATTTTATGTACTAATAGTTTTTCCAATGTCTCTTTGCAGTAGCTTGTAATACTATGATTCGGAGGGAGATTTGGTGGAGACGGCCAATGATAGATTGGACACGAGGAGTAT
Source organism: Sesamum indicum (assembly GCF_026168435.1). Classification (NCBI taxonomy): domain Eukaryota; kingdom Viridiplantae; phylum Streptophyta; class Magnoliopsida; order Lamiales; family Pedaliaceae; genus Sesamum; species Sesamum indicum. The sequence continues at coordinate 14,814,000 of NC_142662.1, read as the reverse complement.
AGTGGGCTGCAAGAAAATGGGGAGGTAGACATCTAATTAATGCGGCTAATCCGGCCATGCTAACCACATATGGCAATAGAGAAGAACCATGAGGATATTTAGACAGGATGCGAACGATCCACAAGTTGTGTCCACATTATTTATAGAACAAGTTGGTTTGAAATTAATAGCTCAATATAAACTGAACTCCATAGAGATTGTGGCTACTTTGAGAATTTTAAAGATAGGATGGCAGAGTCTATAGATATGGAAATTATTGAAAAAAGGAAGAACACCGAATCTGAAAGTTGAGAGATATTTTGAGAATAGGAAAAGATGATTGAGAGAAAAGAAGTTAGAAAAAGATAAAAAAAACTAAAAAATTAGTGAAGTATTTAAAAGGTAAAAATAAATCAAAAAATGAGACACCAAAATGGTGATCTTCAATAATAATAAGAGAAGTAGTGTTTACAATTAATTAAAAATTAAATAATATTTTTAAGTATTTAAATAAAAATATATATAGAAAAAGTTATTGAGAGAATTGAGAAACAAAAAATAATACAAAAGTTAAAATGGGAGAAAAATAAAAAGTTGGTGAAACAATTTCAAAACGGGTTAAATACAGACTACCAACGTTTGAGGTGTTTTGCATTTTGCCTCCAACCATTTTTTTTATACTTAACCGCCCAACTTTTGATTTTTGTAGCACTTTGTAGTTTTTTTTTTAACTTTTTGAAAAATAAACATCCAAAAGCGATTTAGTATTGGGAAAAATTGTAATTTCACACCATAATTTAAGAAAAAAATAGAAAAATAAAAAATTGTGTGGGTAGATTTCACACACCGATTTTCACCCTATTTTTCTGTAAATGTGGCTGCGATCTTGGGGAAGGGGGTCGAAGGTAGTGATTGGCGACTAGAGAGGGGACAAAGGTGGTAGGCAGCGACTGTTGGGGGGAAAGGTGGTGGACGCGACCTTGGGGAGCGGAGGGGTCAGCGACGACTATAGAGGGCGAAGGAAGTGATGGTGGTCTTGAGGAACAAAGCTATGAGGGGTTAAAGAGGTGAACAAAAGTTTTTTTGGGGGCGAAGGTGGTTCTGCAATAGTTGTAGAGGGCGACGACGATCTTGGGGAATACAGGTGTTGGGGTAGCTGGGCGAAGGGGTGTCACGGGCTGCCCGCGCACTCGGCACCCTTGATGCACACTTCGGCCACTCAACCGTTCTACATGGCCGACCAATCAACCTTCGCCGACAGACGCTGGACTACCGCAACCTTAAAGTCTTAGGTGTCGGTCTGTATTTTACTTTATTACGTTGTTTTGTTTTGCTTAGATTGCTCCAGAGGACATTAGGCCTCCTGAGGTGTGTGTTTCAACCTTTTTAGAATCTACTGTGTTCACTAGGATTTATTTCTTTAAGCCTATTATAGGGTGGAATGAGTACAAGAAGCCTGGTCTAGTGACGTGTTAGAGTCCCTCTTAAAGCGATCCCCTTGCTCTAGCATCGTTATTTACTATATACGCATTTTTCAGCATTAATAAAAGCTCTTTGTGAAATCGCATATGCAATTTGCTGTTGTGTGATTGTTCCTCCCTTTCTTGCAGTTCCTGTCGTCGCGTTGCGTTAGTGCCGAGCGGGAGTGTGTTGCGATTGGCGGAAGTAGTCAACGGACTACTAGCCACACGGTGCGCGTTGCGGAAGGCGCCTCGTGAGAAGTGGTATCAGAGCCTCGTGTCGCGATGGGGCCGAGGCGGGTTGCGGTGACACAAGCAAATCCTGCTGCGAAGGTGTCGGGGCAAGAAGCGGAGAGCCAGCACACGCAGCATCGCCCAGCGAGCGAGCTGAGTACCCGAAGGATGGACACTCCCGATTGACTGAATTGGTGATGAATTTGGAGGAGAAGGTCTCTTCCCTGGAATCTGAGATCACGGTGCTGAATTCAGAGTTGGACGAGTGTCGGCAGGTGATTCAAGAGATGGCCGGTGCCTTTGGAGGCGATGGCTTTGCCGATATGCGGCGTGACATGGAGCAGATGTCTATTCAGATTAGTTTGCTCTAGCGTGCAGTGAGTAACGCCCCTGTTGTTGCTCACGACCTCAGTGCTAGGCTTCGGATTCCCGAACTAAAGGCCTATAGCGGTGCTCGAGATGCGAAGGACGTCGAGAACTTCCTTTTTGACATGGAACAGTACTTCTTTGCGGCAGATGTGCAGGACCAGACAAGGAAAGTGTCGATTGCGACCATGTACCTGACTGGTGATGCCAAGTTGTGGTGGCGTACCAATTATGCGGAGATACAGTCCAATCAAGTGCAGCTTGATACCTAGGCCCTTCTTCGTAAAGCGATCCGAGAGCAGCTTTTCCCGAAGAACGTTGAGTATAATGTTAGGCGAGCATTGCGGAAACTGGAGCATACAGGTTCCATGCGAGAGTATGTGAAAGCTTTCTCGGCACTGATGCTGAATATCAGAGACATGTCGGAGAAGGATAAGCTGTTCATTTTCATGGAAGGTTTAAAACCGTGGGCGAGAATTGAGTTGCAGCGCCAACGGGTGACCGATTTGAGTTCGGCCATGACAGCGGCCAAACGCTTGGCAGATTCAACCCAGAGACTCGGAGGGATAGGCAGACGATGTCTGGCCCCGCACAGAGTAAGTCGGGTGGGGCGAGATCATTCAGCAGTAATTCCAACAAAGGTGGGGGAGAGCAGAAGCCCCACGCTCAGAGTAACTCACAGGGCAGTTCAAGCAGGAGCAAGCCCCAAGAAAACAGGTAGGGAGCGCTGCAGAGTAGTGGGTGCTTCCTATGCGATGGTCCACATAGATTTTGAGACTGTCCGAAGAAACAATTGTTGAATGTGTTGGCAACCTTTACTGACAAGGCATCGCCTGGGAAGAGTGTGGAGCCACAAGCACCTGTGAGTGGTGGGAATGACTAGGAGGAGGATGAGGACAACTTGGGCGTCGTTTCCCAATAGTGTAGTACGTTGTCCACATTAGCGGCGAAGAAGGTTGTGCCACCCCTTGCGAGAAAGACTGTTCCGACTCTTACTGTGAAGCAGCCAGAAGAAGAAGTTCAGCCCCGGAATCCTAGGAAGAAAGGGTTGATGTTCGTTGATGTGAAGATCCATGGCAAGCTCATCCGTGCCATGATTGATACTAGAGCCTCTCACAACTACCTGGCGAGCGCCGAAGTGGCGAGACTCGGGCTCGTGCTGGAGAAAGGAGTTGGCGAGTGAAGGCGATTAACTCGGCTGCACAACCCATTGCTGGTGTAGCTAAATCTATGCTGATTACGGTTGGTGCTTATGAGGGCAAGACCAATCTTTCTGTCGTGGTGATGGACGACTTCAAGCTTATCATCGGGCTTGAATTTTTTAGAGATACACGCACAGCGATCTTACCACATGTTGATTCACTGATGATGATGGGAGCAAAACCGTGTATCATCCCTACCTTGGCCGGGAGTACATGAGAGAAGAATCTGACGGCCATGCAGTTTGAGAAGGGTCGCAAGTGGAATGAACCATCCTACTTGAGCACTCTTCACTTTGAGGAGATAGAGGAGGCGTTAGGGGTCCATCCCTGGCGAGATAAAGAAGTTGCTGAGAGAGTTTGAGGACGTGATGCCAGATGAGTTGCCTTGGAAGCTACCGCAGAAGAGGGCAGTGGATCACGAGATTGAGTTGGTGCCAGGCACGAAGCCTCCCGCCAGAGCACCGTACAGGATGTCGCAACCTGAGCTAGTGGAGCTTAGGAAGCAGTTGAAGGATATGCTGGAGATCGGAATCATCAAACCCGCTAAGTCGCTGTATGGAGTGCCAATCCTATTTTAGAAGAAGGCCGACGGCTCCCTACGCATGTGTTCTGACTATCGGGTACTGAATAAGATCATTGTGAAGAACAAGTACCCGATACCATTGGTGGCAGACTTCTTCGACCGTTTGAGATGGGCGAACTACTTTACGAAGATAGACTTGAGATCAGGCTATTGACAGGTCCGAATCAAGGAGGGCGATGAGGCAAAGACGATAGTTGTCACGAGGTACGGAGCTTTCGAATTTCTTGTCATGCCTTTCGGCCTAACTAATGCTCTCGCAACCTTCAGCACCCTGATGAACCAGGTACTCCATGGTTTTCTTGACGAGTTTGTGGTGGTGTACTTGAACGTCATTGTGGTCTACAACGGAACCTTGGCTGAGCACATAGACCATTTGTGGCAGGTTTTGACAAGACTCCACGAGCACGAGCTGTATGCGAAGGTGTCGAAGTGCTCATTTGCTTGGGAGACCATCAGTTTCTTGAGGCACATTGTGGAGAGAGGACGCATTCGGATGGACCCCAAGAAAGTACAGGCTATTGAGGAGTGGAGACCACTGAGCGATGTTCATGACTAGAGCTCATTTCTTGGCTTCGCCAATTATTGTCGGCGCTTTGTGAAGGGCTACTCCGAGATAGCACGGCCCTTGACGGATTTACTGAAGAAGACGGAGACTTGGAATTTGACGCCCCAATGCCAGGTCACCTTTGAAAATTTGAAGGAAGCAATGGTGACAGATCCTATGTTGGCCTTACCAGATATGTCAAGACCATTCATGGTGGAGACAGACGCTTCAGACCTTGCCTTAGGAGGAGTCCAATGCAAGACAGCCACCCAGTTGCCTTTGAGAGCAGGAAACTCAAGGATGTTGAGCGGCTATACTCGGTGCATAAGAAGGAGTTGCTAGCCGTAGTTCATTGCCTTCGACTATGGCGATATTATTTGTTGAGCTCTCCCTTCGTGGTTAGGACGGATAACACTGCAGTGAGTCATTTCATGTCGCGGCTGAAGCTGACCAGTAGGCAAGCACGTTGGCAGGAGTTGTTGTCAAAGTTTCACTTTGTGCTGGAGTATCGTGTCGGCTCCAGCAATCATGCGGCAGACCTCTGAGCCGCAGGGCGGATTTGGCGAGTTTGGATTCGACAGCAGCGCTCTCCTCTAGCGCGATGGCTACCTCCGTGCGAGAGGAGTTGCTACCGAGAGATCCCGCAGCGCAAGGTCTGATTCGGCTTGTAGAGTAGGCCAAGGCTCGACAGTTTTGGAGTGAAGATAGATTATTGATGACCAAGGGAAACCGCCTATATGTGCCGAAAGGTGGGGACCTACGGAAATTACTTGTTTCGGAATGCCACGACACCCTTTGGGCGGGACATCAAGGAGAGGAGCGCACGTATGCTTTGGTGCAGAGGGCCTACTATTGGCCACAGATGCGGGACGATGTCGAGACTTATGTCCGCACCTATTTGATTGTCAGCAGGACAAGGCAGATAATCAGAAGAAAGTTGGTTTGCTGCAACCACTTTCCATCCCAAAGAGACCATGGGAAAGCGTTTCTATGGATTATGTTTCTGCTGCCTAAGGTGGGAGACCTTAGCACTATCATCGTCGTGGTGGACCGACTGTCCAAATATGCTACTTTCATTGCAGCCCCACAACACGTTACGGCGGAAGTGACAGCTCATCTCTTCTTCAAGACATTGTCAAGTATTGAGGTCTGCCGAAGGACGTCGTCAGCCACCGAGACTCCCGTTTCACTGGCGCCTTCTGGACCGAGCTATTCAAGATCCTCGAGTCCAAACTTTGTATGAGCTTGAGCTATCATCCACAGTCCGATGGTCAGACAGAACGCTTTAATTCGATGTTGGAGGACTACCTTCAGCACTTTGTGCGAGGTATGTAAAAAGATTGGGTGAAGCTCTTAGATGTCGCGCAGCTGTGTTTCAATGCTCAAAAGAGCTCTTCCACCAACAAGAGCGCTTTTGAAATCGTCACTGGGCAACATCAGCTCCTCCCTCACACTCTTGACACCCCACAAAGTGTGAGATCCCCTCTTGCTCGGAGTTTCTCTCAGGAATGGAAGCAGAATGTTGATATAACAAGGAGTTTCCTAGAGAAAGCTCAGAATCGGATGAAGAAGTATGCAGATCAGAATCGCCGCTTCCTCGAGTTCAACGCGGGAGACCTTGTGATGGTGAAGGTTCCTGGCCCGAGATTAGCAAAGTCAGCTAGGGGAAGAGATCCTTGGTTGATGCAGAAGTATATTGGCCTTTTACCTATCATCAAGCGTATTGGAATGGTGGCCTACAAGATCGAGTTGCCTTCTTGGCGGAAAACCCACAACGTCTTCCATGTAAGCCAATTGAAGAAATACTCAGCAGACAAGGAAGACGATACCAGCAATCAACCTAGCCGCCCGCAGCTTGAATTGACGAAGACTAAGGAGAAGGTGGCTGAAGCGATCCTGAATCATCGAGTTACGAGTATCGCAAAGCGAGATCACACGGAGTACTTGGTAAAATAGAGAGGATGCAGCAGCGAGGAGAACACTTGGGAGCGGATGACGAAACTTAAGGCGTTTATACCACTTGTTGAAGCTTACCATGCTTCCCATGCGCCGAGGGCGTCGCCATCTCAAATGGGGGAGGGTGTCACGGGCTTCCCACGCACTCGGGCACCCTTGACGCACACTTCGGCCATTCAACCATTCTACATGGCCGGCCAATCAACCTTCGCCGACAGACGCTGGACTACCGCAACCTTAGAGTTTTAGGCGTTGGTCTGTATTTTACTTTATTACGTTGTTTTGTTTTGCTTAAATTGGTCAGGGGACGTTAGGCCTCATGAGGTGAATTTTTCAACCTTTTTAGTATCTATGTGTTCACTAAAATTTATTTTTTTAAGCCTATTATAGGGGGGAATGAGTACAAGAAGCCTGGTCTAGTGACGTGCTAGAGTCCCCCTCAAGGCGATCCCCTTGCTCTAGCATCGTTGTTTACTGTATATGCATTTTTCAGCATTAATAAAAGTTCCTTTCTGAAATCGCGTGTGCAATTTGTTGTTGTGGGATTGTTCCTCCCTTTCTTGCGGTTCCTGTTGGCGCATTGCATTAGTGCCGAGCGGGAGTGTGTTGGGATTAGCGAAAGTAGTCAGCGGGCTACTAGCCACATGGTGCGCGTTGCGGAAGGTGCCTCGTGAGAAAAGGGGAGGGTGAAGGAGGTGGGCAGAAGCTGCCTTGGGAGGTGAAAGAACTGGACGAAGATGGTTGTGCAACGGTTGAAGGGGGCTACAATGGCGAATGAAGGTCATCAACAATGGTGAAGGAAGAAGATGACATTATTTTTAAATCTTTTTCTTATTTTTCCTTTAAAGTAGGGCATGAAATTATTTTTACCTCACCCTATGTCTACCTAAAGCATGTGTCTTCATCTCCCTGAATATTTCCATTTTATTCTCCGAAAAGTGAAAAAGGAGCAATATGCTGTAAAAATCAAAGATTGGGTTGTCGGATGTGAAAAAAGATGATTGAGGGACAAAATACAAAACACCTCAAACATTGGGGGTGTCTGGCTTTGACCTTTTCAAAAATAGGAACTTAGGAAGGTTGAAGTTGATGAGAGAGAGAGAAAAATTTGGTGAAATATTTAGAAGGATATGAAAGACCAAAAAATTGAGGCATCAAGGTTCTCTTCAACAATAAATAAAAGAGTTTGGCATAAATTGCATTTTGAAATTAGCTACAATAAAAAAAGGAATACTTACAACCATTAACAAGACAACAAGAATACTCATAGTGTTGATTCTTCAGTAAACTTGCCAATGGGTGTAATTCTTTCTAGTAATCAAGAGAGTCTAAGGTTGACATATAAGTTGAGTTCATAGTAAAGTTGTATCAGTAGGCACTTCCAACAATGGTGGATTCATAAGCCTTACAAATTTTTACACCTTTACTGATGCAGCGGCCTCCTTGATTTGCTCAATTGTGAAGATGCCAAAGAAATCATCGTCAACAACAGCGTGCACCACGGCAAATGCAAGATCGTCTACACTGACTGGAGGGGCCAAAAGTAAATCAGAGGCAGGCAGAGAGTTCAAAGGTTTGGTGAAGTTCTCCACAGCATTCAGAAACTTCTCTATTGGTTCCCCTATCAGGTCCAGAGGGATCTCAAATCCATCAACCTTCCTCTTCCCGTATATGAATCCAGGCCTGAAGACAACACCTGTTGAGGTTGAACCGTAGGACCATCAATTTTGTATCAGAAAGATGGTATCGAGAGAAGAAACTGAAGGTCTAAATCGAAAAAATTAGATCTTATGTGGGCCGGGGAGAAAGAAATATGGCTACAGTGAACTTGCAAATATTTGATAAACAAGATGAAAGAATTAACTATCCCACGACTTCTGTTACTTGCAAGTTGCACTCTTTCTATCAATCCATGCAAAATCGGTGGGAAAGAATAAAGGTAACTTTCAAGAACCTGATGTTGGATATTTGGATAGAAGCTCCGATTCAGCTTTCCTTTTCCCAGTGAAGTAACCCGTTGAGAGTAGAAAAGATGGAAGATTATAATCATGAACTGAGATCAATATGAACTTGGGAATACCTGTAGAGCACAGACACAGATAACTATTGTAACATAGATTATGAAGTTGAAAATTCTATTAATAAAACCATCCAAAAAGGGTAAATCGGTGATAAGTTAAACCATCATGATGTAGCTAACTAAAGATAACACTTTTTCAATTCAACTTTATCCATAAGCCTCAACTGGAAAAATCAAAGGAAACTAGTGCATGGCCCGACTATCAGAAGCAAGAAAACTAAAGAAAAGGGGAAACAATTCTGGAAATCAGTACTGCAATAACTGCTCTGTTACAACTTAGTTTTGCATGTGAAACAACATTCGAGAGGATTCAAACCCAACCCACATAGCAGACAAGAAAGTAACACAGTTTATCTGGGGATAAAATATATGAACAGCTGAATCAATATATAAATACTCACTAAATGAACCAAAAATGTGATGCTTTCTTATAAGAACCAAAAATCAGTTGATAACTGCAGAACATTATATGAACCCCTGTGAGTTACCATCCGAAAATAACAGGACAGAGAATGAACAAACTCACCAAAATCTTTAGCAGCATTTACAGCCACCACATTAGCCTCGCCATTGATCCTTTGCATCTGTTCCTCACTACCAAATCCTCCTAGTGTGGAAACAACTGCTGTAGCACCAGCGAGCACCTCGTCCCAGTTTGCATAAAAAACATCTCCTACATGATTCAATGATCACTTTGACAATTTAGATGGAAGGTTATAAGGAAGCTTTTTAGGCTGTTGGTCATGACCTAATGGTTTATCCAGAGCGCATGTCAAGGGAAGTGGTAACAGGTTTCCACTATCATTATTAATTTTTTCAAGAAAAAGGAGACAAAGAAAAGGCAAAGGAGGTATATTTGTAGCAGAGAATCCCTGGTGCAAATTGGATCAGAATTCTGCTCAGACCATTACTACTGTTGTTGTTGTCACAGTATTTATTATTATTGTTTGTTTGGTTTTTACCCAAACCAAATATTCACTCTTCAAAGATATATGAAATGAGTGTTTTGAGTATTCAAACTTGTAAATAGGCTTATAGATTCCTCTTTCTCATTAATTTTATTGATTAATTAAAATACAAGATATTATATATGAATTAAAACTGTTACATATTAACTTAAGCTAACCAATAAATAACCAGCAAACTTGGAAATTCTTCTAAAACAATCAAGTGTTTTCAAAGCTAAAACTCAAAAATATTGATGTTAACATATATTATAGCAATGGTAGTTACTCTTACGAAGCAGCTCTAATGTAATATTACTTCACCATACTTATGAGGAGATCTAGGAGTTCATTGTACTGAAACTACTAGTTGTGCATGACATGTCCAACATTAACCAACATTAGTTAATCTGGCTTCATGGAAAATTATAGTGTAGTTGGATATTAGTTGAAGTCCACCGACACAAGACCAATACTTGGAGTTCTTAGAGTAAAGGGCGTTAGCGAGGGCCATATTTGTCTATTTTAGATCGACTAAAACTAATTTTGGGTTTAATAATTCAATTTGTTCACTTGCTTGAGGTTTTTCTTGTCCTCCGTGACAGCAAAATTCTGTACAGTTATAAATTTTTGCAGAGAACACATGCTCTCCTGTAATCAACCAAGCCCGAGCTAAGTATTAATTGATTCACATGCTAAAATTTTAATTCTGGATTTGTACACTATGACTTTGAAGTTTCCTGTATTTCACGTATAGTCTAGATAAAATTTAAGGTGGCCATACTTTTTCAGCACAATCTAATACACAACCATCTCAACACGCACAGCCACAGAAGCTTTTCCAAGATTTAGTATGTATGCTAAAGCTAAATGCTCGACTGTTAACCAATGGATTTCATTGACATTTTTTCAGTATTGGGGAACTAGGATGTCATATATTATAGAACATACTCCTTGTTATATAAACCTAGTTCCTTCACTAACAAAGAAATTAGTATTTCCTAAATTTGGCAGCACTTTGACGAAGACAAATATGAGATGTATATATTTGAATGAAGTTGTTCTGTTCTACTTTTCAACTTCCAAAGAACAACTGGAATGTGCAAATAACATGATATGTGAAAATGGTTTTGAAAATAAGCTCAAACTTGTCTATGTCATATAGATTGAGCTTCAAGATGCGCAGTGGACCGAGCTGGGTTGGCCCGCCCCTGGACTGGAACAATCATAAACTTAAGTATTTAAAGATACCTCAATTTCATAAAACATAAAAACAAAATAGGCCCAACCAAGACCGGGCCTCAACTGGGCTGGTCCGTGTGCCGGGCTTGATCTGCTTGTATTTAAAAATGGACCCAATTGGGGCCTAATTAAAAGCTTAGGACCACCACAGGATCGACCATGAATAGTATTGGGCTAGTAATAGTCCGGGCTTTTCCACACTGGTTCGTGCCGGTCCTAGGCCAGCCCCACCCAATGTGCACCTTGACTTGAGCTTAATACTTTAAAAACAATGGCTATATTGGGAAGTCTAGGCATCAGATGTCTTACTCTATCATGTGACTCATGTATGTATGTAAGACCAACAACTACAAAATATGAATCGAAACCATACAGAAAGAAATGTTAAATTGAAAATCAGTCATCATTTCTGAGTGTATTATCTGAAATTTATAAACAAAACTTAAAATACTATGAAGTGTTTCTACTTTTTAAGATATCAACGATTCAAGTTAAGATGGATATTGAGAAACTAGCCATTGTCTAATGGTTGAACAACTTTTCTAGTCATAATTTAGCTCCTCAAAATAATAGGATGAATTGCCACAACTTCATAACAAGAAGACCTCTCACCAAAACCTAATTAGTAGTTACATATGACTAATTTCTTGGGAACTTCAGTAAGATCTAGAGTTGTTATATACCTGTCTTGTACTTTTGAATGATTAACATGCACTATAAATACTTATGATACAAAGTGAAACAAGAACCTGCCTGTCAGCCAAGTGACCTGATCTACCCATGAGTCTGAGTAAGAAGGCCGGCCGGACCTGTTGAAATATAAAATTCAGAATATGCCAATGGATGTCATCACAGAGAAAGATGCAAATCCATATAATCAACAATAATATGGCATGGGAACTAAACAATTGACTTTACTTTCATAATACAAGAGAAATTATTTAAAGCTTCTTGGTGAGACATTGTTGCACCTGCTAAGACTAATGACTTCTATACCCTTGGATACTGCAGCCTTGCATATTGCAGAACCCACAAAACCGCTGCCTCCTAATACTACAATCTGATAATGAAACAGGTAAGGGACAGTTACTTTACAAAGTTATGAGAGCTGCAGTTCTAATCTGAAGTATAACAGTGAGATTGATCACAAGATAATACTCGCTCCGTCTTAACATCAGCCACAACATCTATCGTACCAACGTTAGAACTCTCAATGCTAGAGTCAGCATAGCTACACTTGACATCAACCCTGCATGATCTACAAGAAGTGGAAGTTTAAGAAATAATTAAGATATTTGCAGATTCCATTGAGCAGAAACCAGCAGCCAAAAAATCAACAGAAAAGTAGCCAGACAGTAAATACATGGTAGATGTACAGACAAATCCTCATGCCATGGAAAAAGAAACAAGGGATTAGTGGCAGGTTCATTTTCAACTTGATATAATTGGAAGGAGTTCAATAAAATCTTAGATACATTTTGATAGTAAAAGATCCACAGCCAGAGGAACTTGACAGAGGATGACACATGATGATTATAATATGGAAAAAGCCATGGGAACTATAGTTAAAGGGTAATAAAAACTAAGAAATGATATGCAACAAATCAACATCATGCCATGAAGAAACAAAGAATTACATGGTCTGACCATTTGTCCTACATCTTTGGAGAAATGCCCAAAAGGGTAAGCTATACTATTCTTTCTTATCATTATAGTGACAACATCACTGCCATATATATAGGTCCGATAGATGTGTGAGAAAACAATAGTAGAAGAACTCACCCATATCAATCTAATAAAAATCAAATATTCTGCCATCCCAAGAATGGTGCAAGTACAAACCATTCTAATTTGGTTTTGTTCTCAGTAATATCTACACTGACCTAGCAAATTAATCAACAACTTAACTCTTGAAGTTCAAGCAAATGAAGTTCAAATTTTGAGCTGTGATAGTGCCAACCAAATAAGTCCCCGGAAAGGCATAATCATACTCATTTAAGGTAACAAACAAGAACTACTCCAAAGAAATTATTTGTTTTTCAAGAATACTAACAAAAACAGTTAATTATTAATCTAACAGCATACTTCAACTTAAAAAGAGCTACCTACTCTTCCAAATTCCATTTATCGGCAAGAATCGTAGGCAAACACCAAAGTTAGGTGAACAAAGAAACATAGCAACTGATAAAACTCCATTACCTTCACCTTCTGCAATTTTTCCAAATTAGAGCAACAACAACCAAACACAAACTCAATATACAAATAGAAATCCGAAACATTCTCCCTTAATCCCACCTCTAGTTCACTATCATCCTCCTCACACAACACATTAAATTGGAAAACAAATTCAGACGGGAAAACGGAAACAAAAAAGCGGAAAAAGGACAAGGAAACGAACCGAGGGTGAGAGAATCTAAGCAAATGCGGGTTCCTACAAAAGGAGGAGAAGAGGGCTCTCCTGGATTGCAAAGAAGCTGCGGAAATGGAGGCGATGCAGGAAAGCGACGCCATCCCTCCAAACCCTTTACAATTCTGGTGAAGTTACAGCCAACTGGTGTGTGATTAACTGTGAAAGCAAAGGAATTGAGTGAGAGAATTCTCTTTTAGGCAGCAATTATGAATTAGAGTTAGCTGTGAATATTCATTCAGTCAGGCTCAGGCATGTGATTGCTATTTTTCTTTTCTTTCTTTTTCCCCTTAAAATCGCTATTATTATTGTTTAAATTTCTGTTTTCTGGACAGAAAATAACGTGTTTGGTACAATCTTTTTGTGGTGCTGTGCACTCACTCCTGTGCTCGTGTTTGGCTGAAGATTTTAGTATAAAACTAAAATAAGAAACGAAAATTGCAAAATACCCCTTTGACTTTCTGAATTATACACTTCACTCACATTTCTTCCTTTACCCTTTTTTTCTATTATCTTATTAATTAGTTAAATAAATCAATATTTTTGGCATTAATATTGAGGGATTACTTCTTACATCGAAAATTTAAAATTCTAATATTTTTTAATGACTAAAGGGTGTTTGCGATAGCTTCTATTTTTATAATGGGTAAGGGAGTATTTGTAAGTACTTTAGAAAAGTGCTTTTTAGCTTCTGGCTCCCAAAAAGTATTTTTAAAGTATTTGGAATGTCAGCTTCTACTTTTGAAATGGCTAAGAAAAACGCTTTTAAACTAAAAGCCACGGTGCTTCTAGCTATTTTGATTTTTTTGTAAGTAAATCCAACTTTATTTTGACTACTTTACCCTTATTATAATAATTTTAATTCAGCTCCATTATTTTAAATTTATTTTTAAAATTGCATATTTAAAGTTGAAGTTGGAGTTTTTAAATAGAAATTTGACAATAATCAAATTTACACTTTCAGATATTTAATATTTTAAAATTTTTATATTTTATTTGCTATATAATCTAATTATATTATTCCATTCACATATTATTATTTGATTAAACACATTTTTTATAATACTTTAAAAATAAATATGAAATATACAAATCGAAATAGAATTTATTATTTTTGCAGAAAAATAATTGTCATCGACAAATAACAAGTAAAATAATAAGCAAAAAAAATAGTATATTTTTAACACATAGGGACAAAATGATTTTTGATCAATTAAGTTTACTTTTAGAAGTGATTTTTCCCAAAGACTATTCCGTTTAGCTTTTATCTGATTTTCACTTTTTTACAAACACTAACTTTCAACTTTTTCTATAAAAATCACTTCTCCAAAAGTAAAAGTTTTTTCAAACATTGCCTAAGTATAGAGAAAATTATTAGTTAAATAACAGTAAAAGTTGGGAGTATAGAGTGTTTGAAAACAAAAGTTAAAAAGTGTATAAAAAAATAAAGTTCGGGTGTTTTAGAAAATAACTTAATATTTATAATTTTATCAATAAGTTGCAGAAGTCGGTAATAAATCACTATAACTTTTAAAATTAATTTAATCTAAGCAGTTCAAAAATAAAAGTTATAAAACACTGATCTCAACTTATTTTCAGCAATATATATTAATTAGTGTTTATTTTCAGTACTTGCAAACATTCCTAAGACGAAGGACGACTATTCTTTAAGTGATAAAAGATGAATTTTTTTCCACTCTTTTTCTCTCTACATTGTACATTATCTGAATTGATGATACGTGGTATGCATATTATGACTGCTTGGGGTGGATACGGGGTGGTATCATTGGGTGTGAACCCTAATCCAGTAATTACTTATAAAATTTGAAATTCATCCTGCAGGTTTGATCATAGTATGACTGTGAAGTATTTTGCTTCTCGATCCAATAGGTCAAACCTTTAATATAATATTTTTAATGAAAATAAAACAATTAGTATAAATATCTAATAAACTATTATCATACCAAAACTATTTTTTTTTTTCTAGAAATACATGTATCACATAAAAATGATTCCAAATATATTAATTATAAATATTATTCAAGGTTGTGACCTAAATCCCAACCTATTTATTTAGACTAGAATCGGGCCCAATCTGTTGGGAAAATTGCATAAACAATTATAATTTTATTTTGAAATTAACAATTGGATATGTTGTTTTACAATAAAATAAAGAAAAATTTACAATGAGAGTTGTATCATGACAACTCTCGGTCCAATGAAAATTGCACACACTAATCGAATCGCAGAAAATCTGCTTGCCTTGAAGAAATTATACGTCCCGTCCAAAAGTGCACCAAGTATTACGCAATTCCTTCCAGAATAAAACGATTATAATTTGTTCAGTATTGCACTTATAGTGACAAACACCTCGAATAACACTCAGTAGCTTTTTGCCGAAACTAAAGCTCAAAACTTGGAATTAGAGAGAGAACTCGAGAGCTAGAGGAAGAGAGAATCCGACTTGAGGTGTTAATATGTTTGAGAATGGGAGTGGATATATCCTTATATAGGCACACCAAAAGTAGCAATTAATTCTGTGATTTAAGCCGGACATTAAACCTCTAGTTGAATCCGCCAGAAAATGGCCAAAAACGGCTGAAAAGGTGGAATTGTTAAAAAATGGCCTGTCAACGTATTAAAAGCAATTTAAAAACTATTTTGATTGAAAACTGTTGATTTTGTTCATATCCAATTAAATTCAAATATTTCTGCTACAAAATGATATATTTTGAGACATTACCCGAAAGCCCGATTCAGGATTCGAGACGGGCAGGCGGCAATGGGGGCGCGTGCGTGTGGGGCAATCCTATATTCACTCAAGTCTTCATAACATTTCAAATACAACTTGGACTTGAACTTAATGTAATGAGTTTATTTTGGTTATAAATTTTCAATGTGGGACAACTTGAGTGTTAAAACACTCACGCCCACATTCACCTTATATACATATTAGTGTCCTTCCGATTTTCCTCATCTTCCTATATGAAATATCCACATCTCTCAATTTCTTACTTCTAATCTATGGATTTAACATGTAAATTTATTCAAATTACAACAATCCCCTACAAATCTATAGATTTGAACTCAAGTTTCTATAGATTGCTTTCAACAATGATACCTTTTGGTTTGAACCACTGTCTAAGTTATCTCACCTCAGCTATCACCAGGTCAAATGTAACTAAGTTTCGAATTTGAGCCTGTGAATGTGACAACATCTGTCAGTAACAACAAGCCACCGGTTTTGTATTGATCTTTAGGGTTGACACTTAGGCCATGTATCCTAATTCTGTTCATGAATATTTTCAAGAATAACCCAATTCCTTAGTTGTAGCCAAACAACTGCAATCACTTAGTTGGGCATCTCTAGGGATGCACTGCTAGCGTATTGTCTAATAGGTTTGACCTCATTCAGAGTTAAACTCTCACTATACTTGCAATATTAATACCTTCCAAAACTTCAGGGAATAGACTCCAGATACAAAGTATCAGTCTATTTTTTATGCTCTGATATATCTTGCGACTTGTTGATACCACATTGAACCTTCATTGAGGGATCTTCACTTAGAAGGTTGGGTTGCTATCGTAGATATATCACTGATGGGTTTTCAGTCCCATCCTCAATCTGAACTTTTGTACTTGTGACAGATCTAATACTTTCATCTAATGATCCACCACATTGTCCTTTGTTCCCACAAAGCCAATGTCTAAAATTATGTCAAACTTATAAACTTCAATCTTTTGGTTGTATTTACGACTTTGAACCTCTGCAATTTTTGTTTGACTATCACAATGTACAATAATAGATGGAAAAGGCTGACTTACAATGAAAAGTTGTGATAATAATCCATATAACCATTCTGTCTCAGTACCAGTCGTATTCAACACATATAACTCGACTTTAAAGGTAGATCGTGTAATCAAAGTTTGTTTTGCAGACTTTCAGGAAACTGCGCCCCACCTAAGGTAAAGACATATCCTGAACATCCATTACTACCGAAGTTTTTTGCTATCCAGCTAGCATCACTATATCCCTCAAGAACAATAGGGAATTTGCCAGAATATATGGCTAGTGACACCATGCCCTTCAGGTACCTTAATACCCTATCCAAAGCTTCCTAATGGATTTTGTCCGGACAACTAGTGTATCTAGCCAGCTTTGAGACAACTAGTATATCTTAATTGTGCTATCGGAACACCACTTTCATTTATGAATAAATCCATAGAAGGATCAAATGGAGTTTTAGCAATTCTAATGTTCTAATAACTAAATTTCTCAATTACCTTGTCAACATTGAGAAATGGCTATCCCATTAGCTGAACGAATTAAATTGATACCAAGAATTACATCGGCCTCACCCATATCTTTTATTTCAAACTTATTTTTTAGAAAATGACTTGGTTTTTCGATTGTTATATCTAAACATAATCCTATTAACAAAATGTCATCTACATACAGGCATAAAATAATAATTTTATCTCCTTTAACCTTACAATAGATACATTTATCACTCTCATTTACAGTGAAGCCAAACGCAAGAATAGTTTTATCAAACTTTTCATGCCATTGTTTGGGTGCTTGTTTAAGTACATAGAGAGATTAACAAGTTTGTCAACTTTGTACTCGTTACCATGAGCTACAAATCCCTCAGATTGATCCATGTATAATTCTTCCGCGAGTTCTCCATACAATTATTTTCACTTCCTTATATGGTGCAATGCGCAAATGATCTAGGATAATTTTTCTTGCAAGGAGCATTGACATTCATTTCTCCACTTGATGTATTATGTGATGTATAACAGCTTCATACAACATAGGTCCCTCATCCTTTTCAAGTATCCCTGCTCAAACTATGCAATCATAATTATCTGGTGTATTCAACTTGTCATTTTCATTTAGGATAACCAACACATGAGCATGAGATAAGCCTCTTTTTTGAAACTCAATTACATGAACATGTGCTACAACTTTTCCAAAAACACCTCTAGTATAGATATCTTTCTTTAGTTCTTCAAATTTGGCTCAAAAAATCCTAATCAACAAATTGTGCCGATCTTGAGGTGTTTGTCTAGGCTTAAGCTCATTCTGTATTTCTTCCCATGATAGATTGCATGTCATCATAATAAACACATTTGGTTTACCAAAATTTTGAACCACTAACATTGCATGTTGGTATCAATGATTCATATCTTGAGGACTTTGAATGAATGATGACGGCAAAATTGTACGGCGTACATTTCTTAAATCAGTTTTATTGAAGAATGAAAATTCATCCTATAATAAAGTAAATATACTATATGACAAAAAAACTCATCTAATTAACTAGCATCTTCTTCTCCAACATTTAAGCAATCTTGAAGACCTTGATATAATTCAACTCTAATTTCTTGTTGATGTGTTCTTATAAATTTAAGCTTTTGAGTTTCAATATTCACAACAAAATTGACTAATGTAATTCATAACAAAATTTGAGAACTAAAATTTGTTACTAATAACTATGAAAAATGACTAATATTAAATATTTATTGCAACATATATGCATAATAATCGCAACAAGTGACTCTAGTACCATTAGATGTACGAAAGTCATTGTCCCATCCATATGTTCCATAAGGAAGTAGTAGGGGATATTACAAAGGATCATAATAGCTTGAAAATTATTGATATTCATTAGCTGACCCCCAATTATTTGAAGTTTGAACAATTATATCCCTCTTAGCTACAGCTACTTCATCACCACCAACTATAATAGCTGCAACCTGTGATGCAGTTGGAAGTGCGTATTGACTATGTGCAAAAGGTCTTTCCTTGATCAGTAACTTAAAGTCAAGTGTATCATCACGTTGAGCAAGCTGGCATAATGTTTGGACAAAAGGATTATATGCATCAAGTGTGCGCTTAATCTTATCAACTAATTCTCTTTCCAAACTATCATTCTCCAATAATCGATTTTTAGTCTCATGCTCCTTGTCATAGATAAATATTTGAGTATATCTTGGTCTTGTCTCAGGGGAACGGGCAATAATGTACCAATCTTGTGATATATAGTACCATGGAATTCTGAAGGCAAAAACACCTTGGCGACCCAGCTACATTTTCATCCAACTTAGCACCCAATGAAGTAAATGAAAAGACATGATTAAATGCCCGGATGTTTTGTCTAAATATCCAATCCTCAACAGATTGATCGGTAAAGAGATTGAGCTCTAAAGGCATCGGTGTCTCTCCATTACAATAAAAATTTTGTGTCTCTTCACCAAATAACTTTGCCTGACGATGATGGCAAATTATAGGAGTTTGAAGCAATAATTGAGGATTTTGTTGCCTTTTATGAAAATCTCTTGCACAATTAAGTCTTGATCTACGACTAAAATCATGGCTCAAGTTATCACGTTTGTTAATACAACCAAGATTTGTTTATATATTAATTAGTTCCAACAACTCTATGAAGACCTGTGTTAGGGAAGTTCCGTCAATTTTCAATGTCAAAAAAGTATTCAAAAAATTAAATTGAAAAATAAAATTTTATAAGGTCTTAATATAATAGTTTAAAGATATAAACATGTGATAATTTAAATTAACAATTTTATTAGTTTGTTTAACTAATAATTGTATGTACCTTGTCTGAGTGAAGTAAGAGCGCCGGAAGTAGACCCTATATATTGGTTAGTTGGATCCATATTGGAAAGAAATATTGTATAGTTCAAAGGAGTCAGACGACTTCTCCCTCTAGCTGTAAGACAAACAAATACTTGAAAGTAAGAATTACTAATGCACATAATGTTTTGTTGGCTATGAAATACATACTAACTTGTAAAGATAGAATCATATAAAGATTAATAATACACTTAATGTTACTTTTTAACGATAGTAATATTATCTAGACACGCATCACATGCAATTTATCCAAACAAAATTGAGACTTATAAAGAGATTTTAAAATTTAATTGATTTTAAGGGAAAGTATATTTGAGATAGTCAAATGGCCTTTTTGTCCACATGTCGACAATCATCGTTGACATGTGCATTATTGTTATTGTAACTTCACACGTGCTTGAATTAGAAAAAATCATTATATATATCCCTCAAATAAGCTGTAAACATTTTAATTTGTATTTATTATGTTCATTTTTAATCTCTTGAGTTCCAATAATGATTATTCAAAATAAAAAAAGTGTTCTAATCTTATGTTCATAATCTTTTTTTTACACAAACTAATGATTTAAGAGACACCATTTCAAATTTCTTCACCTCCAAGTGTTCTAGTACTTGCTCTTTGTATCTGATAATATTGACGTCTTCTTGGTAGAAAATTTTCTTACTCTTGAACACTCATTGATTGCCATCTCTCTCTATAACAAACTCGATGTCTTTCTCTTCTACGTTCAGATTCAACAGATGCAACTGATAAATCTTGCATTAGTGGTTCTGCTTCCATTACTTATGTTTCCTCCTATAATAATTGAGTTTCAAGCACTAGGTCATGTGAATTTAGTTCAACGGGCATATAAAAGTAGCTAATTAACTAAAATGATCTCTTTATCAAACTTATAGTATTAATAAAGCATCAATAATATATAGGTGTGCTTTTATATATATATATTGACAAAATTTCTTCTATTTAAAAAGATAAAATGAAATCAATGTCGCTCTCTCTTTTTTTGTTTTTCTTTTCATTTTTTCCACTATTTATTCTTTTTTTCCTCCCTTATCTTTTATCTCAATTTTTTTTTTTTTTGTTTAAGTTGTTATTTTCCCATCTATCATTTATTTTACTTTTAACTGTTCATAATGATTTTATTTTTACTTAGGAAACTAACAAAATTATTTCATAATAAATTTGATAGTTATCTATGTCTATCTGTATCTATACTATTATAACCCAAAAATTTTTATATATTTAATAAATCTACAATTACAATTATTTTTTCTCTCACCTTACCGCTATTTTTTTTTTCTCATAAATTTCTTTCTTTTTCCCTAACTCACACTTTGTGTCATTTTCACTTGATGCTATAATGTATTATAATTGACCAAAATATGTAATTTAAACACATTGATTAATGTATATTAGCATTTTAGGTAAATTACATCGACACCCTTCAAGGTTAGGCCAATTTGCACAAGCACCCCCTAAGGAGTGTTAGTGTGTCAGTGTAATATTTTTCAATGAGTCTTTGTGTAAGTTTTAGATTTGAATAGCGAGTTAGTTGTAATTACAACTATAACCTTAGGGGGTGTAGCTGAAATTTTGCAAAAAGAAGAGTGTTCGTATAGTTTGGCCTAGTCTAGGGGATGTTAATATTTTTTTTTCTAACATTTTTATCGTAAATTTTTTTATTTGTTCATACATCACGTGTGGGTGAAGTGCTAGTTTATGATGCTAAATTTAAAAAATTAAGCAAACATATCGAATGTGTAGATGTTGCTACTTTTCAAAGTAGCACCACTAATTCACATTGAAACGGGATAGTTAGATACAACTGTGAAATTAATGATGCAACTATTCAATCACATAGTCTTTTTTTAATGTAAAATTCACTTATACTTTTATTGCCTAATTCAAATAGGATTGTTGCCTATGAAACAAAATATCTATTCCAAAATTAAAAATTTAACAAAATAAAGAACATGTTAAATAATTACTAATTTCTACCAATAATATAGAAATTATAAAAAAATGTAAATCTATAATATTAATAAAGCATCAATAGCCTATTAGTGATTTCTTGTAAGATAATTTTGCCGCTCGCCAGTACTCATTGATTTTCTTCTGTCTCTTGCATGAGTTCCGCATTTTTCTCTTTTACGTTCAACTTCAACAGATGAGCTACTAAGTTGTGCATTGATGGTTTTGATTTTTCTATTTTCTACTTGTGAAAGTAGGTCTAAGGCATTTAGGGATTTTGACAACAATAACTTAAATATATATCCATATACTTGCATAGCATATCAAGCAAATTATGGATCGGATATGTAAATCTATGTAACTTGACACCAACTAAATAATGGACAATATACTATATCAGAAGCCCCTAAATTGTACCCAAAAGAAAAGAAAAAATATATATCCCCCTAACAAAGAGTACATGTAAATCATAAAATTAAAAAAGGTAATAATTCTGTCAAACCTGAAACTCAATGAAACTTCAAAAAAGCTCAAAGAAAGATTTAACACGTACTTCTGAAGTCAATTCACAATCCACTGAAAAAGTTGACAAATAGTAATATTAATTTCACTCTCCATATATTTTGAGGAATGAATCAAAATCAATCATTTGATCAATTTTGAAATGGTAAACAAATAAGTAGAACTTAAGCAAAGATCAAGCACTGTGTTTGGATTTGTATTTTGGCCCATTCCCGAGATTGGCCGAAATATTATAAATATTTGATTTTATATTTTTACACCTTGACTGGGTGTAAAAACACAATATTTGTGGACTGAACCTATTTTTTTTATTTGTTATAGGCCCATAGCCCATTAATTTATTCCCTAATTTCACTTTTGCAGATTTTCCTCTCCTCTCAATCGCTAGTTGAGTCCCTTCTCTCCCCACCCATTCACTCTACTGATTTGAGCATCGCCAGCACCGGCCGAGACGGAAGGCATGTTTTTCGGTTAGCAACCCCAGCACCCAGAATTGTCATCACCGCGCGTTAGACTCCCCCCTGCCGTTAGGATGAACTTGCCCCCCCTACCGTCAAGATGAACTCGCTACACATTTTGTCAGACTCCATCGTCGCTCACCAATTGCGTCAATAGTTGGCCATGGGCTATTGGAATCTCTGTCTCACGCACCGCTTAGTCCCCGTTCCATACGCTGCGTCGAGCAAAAAGAAAAAGGCGAATTTGAGTCTGTAAATTTTACTGAGAATTTCTTTCGTGGTCTTTTAATTTAATTCCCACTTTTTTTTATTAAATTGCATATAGTGAATTTTCTAAAATTTTGAGAAGTGGGTATGGATGTAGTACAATTATTGAGAAATTTTTTCAGTATAGTATACTGAAAAGTATGTACGATTCAACAGTAATTTTTTTCAGTAAATTATTATACTGCAATGAATTTTTTCTGATGTTTCTATTCTTTCACTTGTTGCACAGCTAAGTTTTTCAATGAATTATTGGACGATTTTGAATTTTCCTAAGGTTTCTATTGATTCACACGTTGCACAATGGAACATGTTTAAATCTGCAACAATTTGTGACGTTATACACTTGATATATCTCATATATAGAATGTGATAGAAATACTGCATTCAAACTTTCATATTTGACACTGGTGATAGTGTGTGTGTGTGTGTGTAGAAAATCTGTGCAATGAAGTTAGTAACTACGTGGGGAAGAAGCGGGTGGAGCCACCATCAACCCAAAGACATTCCAATCTTCTGTTGACATGTTTGATTATTTCTATAAGCTTCTTAATGATTGGCCTGCTAATCTCAATCTCAACAAGGTAACGCGAAACTAGAATTTTTGGTTTATTGGTCGTGTTGATTTTTCCTTTATTGTTCGTGATAATCGGTGCAATTTGCTTTAAGAAGTTAGCTTTTTATACCAAAAAAAATTGAAATTTTCTATTGAGATGTTTTTCAGTAGTGTCTACTCTATTTGTCATAAATTGAAAATTTTAACATCTTTGAGGCTTGTCGACATGATGGTTTAATGATGATACAATGTGCTTCCAATTACTTGGAAGTTGAGAATGACCTTGAATTGGATTAAGATGTGTGGATCGAATACTAAACAAAAATAGCATTTAGTGTTAGTGAATTTGTAATTGGATGTTCTTGTCTCCAATTAGTATTCTCACAGAGATACTTGTTGCAGATTGTGCTTCTGTATGTCCAATTAATGCAAGTTGGTTCCCTGTACTATTTCATGCATGTAACGATGGACGGGACGTTGGTACCTGCCTGGGTCCCTTGAGTTGACCAAAATCGATATCGGTTGCAGAAAAGCCGCCTAGCACAGAACATACTAGCAATATATGATTTCGATATGAGTTTTACTTATGTGTATGCTGGGTGAAAAGGAAGTGCGGTCGATGCCTGTGTCTTGGACCATGCAATATCATAGGAACGGAATTTTCCTTTCCCACCGATCGGTGAGCACCCAATATATAACCTAGATTCCACCGACCATCTTGCTTAAGGGTAAAATAAGTGGTACTACTTGATAGGAATATCGAGGGCGTCCAACAAGCAAAAGAAATTCAAGATCCAATGGACCAAGATTTAACCATTGGAAGTGGGCCAATGACAAGAGAAAGGTTGAAGAGAATGCAAGAAGTAATTCAAGCCCAATCCAACTTAGTCCTTGCTAATGGGATCAAGTCACAATCGGAGGCCCAACATGTGAGCTTAATTTCATTAATTCAAGCCCAAGGAAGCCCACAATAGGAGCCCAATTCGTCCAAGTGCAGCCATGTGGTCAAAAGAGACCTTTCAACTACATTCAAAGTGCATTTATACACCAATTCACGGATTCACATGGTCATGCATGGGTTTTACTCGGTTATGACCAAGAATGCATAGTTTTTAGTTATTTTTGACCAAGTATTGAATGTACGTCCACCAAGGAGTCACTTGGGGATATGAAAGGTTAATTTGGAAGTGTTTTAGGCCTATAAAAGGCACATACCAGCCATGCATGCGGGAGACAATCGAAATATTCAAGAATTGATCTAGTTTATAAAATATTGAGTGTTCTCTTACTTTGGAGAGTTATACACTTGTTTTAGCTTTTGTGAAACCTTTGCTTTGTCAATCTAGTCTATTAGATTGGTGATTCAAATTCACATAGCCTCCAATTCGTGCTCGACCCAAGTGTGTCGTTGTGTGGATTGGTTTACTCGTGCTCGTGGTTGGTTGAATGTTCTAAGTAGTAGGTCACGTTCATATTACGTGGTTGACTATTTACATTCCTCAGGTCACGAACTACTTTATCCATTTCTAGCCTACGCCGTAAAGATCGGGCCACCCATGGTCAATACCACATCACTACTGGATTGAGGAGTGTGTCACCACTACCTCATTCTCGGTGGGGATGAACGAAAAATCGCATGGTTTTTTGGCAGGTGCCCGGGGTCTTCAACAGGGCAATCCACTCTCGCCATACCTATTTGTACTTGTGATGGAGGTGATGCACCTGGTATTCTTATAGATGATTGACCAAGACGGGGGCTTTACCTTCCATTGGAAATGTGAGCCTTCTCGTCTTTTTCAGTTGGGGTTCGCTGATGATCTCTTATTGTTCTGACGTGCTAACATTGACTCCATTAGAGTATTCAAAGAAGGATTGGATCAGTTTGGGATGTGGTCAGGACTACAACTTAATGTGGAGAAGAGTCATCTTATTATCTCCCGATCTGCACAAGGACTGAAAGAGCAAATGTTAGTGGTGCTTGGATTTTAGGAGGGGCTTCTACCGATGAGGTACTTAGGCCTTCCCTTGATCTCATCTAGACTGTCTATTTCTAACTGTCAACCTTTACTGAAAAAAATTGATGAACGTATTGCTGGTTGGGAGGGCTTGACACTCTCATATGCAGGGAGGGTGCAAATTATTAAATCAGTACTCACAGCTCTGAGTGTTTACTGAGCTTCGGCATTCATATTACCAAAAGGGGTTATTAAGAACATTGAGAAGCGTCTGCGGACTTTCTTATGGAAAGGAAAAGGGAGCAGTGGTTACACCAAAGTGGCGTGGAAGGAGGTTTGTAAACCACTGGTTTAGGGAGGACAAGGGCTGAGGGATATTAGCACAATGAACCGTGCTCTCATATGCAAAAAATTATGTGATGTCATCTGGTGTGATAGGACTTCCATTTGGGTTGATTGGCTATACCAGGAGCGACTACGTGATGCTTCAATATGGACTATCCCTGATCATAGAGGCTCGTGGGGTTGGAAGAAAATGGTCCGTTTGTGAATGTGGCTGTGACCAATGGTGGAATACCATATTGGAGATGGAGGTGACTTTTATCTCTGAAAGGACCCATGGCATCATCTCGGTCCTCTTATGGAGAGATTCCCGAGGGGGTCGATCACCCTTGGTCTTCATGAATCCATCAGACTTAGCTCTATCATCCAGGGAGGTCAGTGGCAGTGGCCTCTCATTACCAACATAGAGTACTTGGAGATTACTCACACGCTTCCACCGATTCATGGGGATAATGATCGAATTATTTGGAGATTTGCCGGTGGAATCCCCACGATCCAGGCTCTATATCGATTATTTGATCCACCAGGCTTGAAAGTAGGTTGGGCTTTACTACTTTCAGGCGCTTTAAAGATACCTCGCCACATGTTTATCTTATGGCTTGCTATATTGGAGAAACTACCTATGACGAACAAACCATGGTTATATCACTTAGGTAGATGTGTATTATGTGATGAGGATGAGGTGGAGACACACACACACCTATTCTTCCGATGTCGATACAGTCGTCAATGCCTTCACGCTATTAGACGAGTTGTACGCTTTGCGTGGCCTAATAGAGATTGGATGACAGATGTTGAGTGGGTTGCAAGGAAATGGAGGGGTAAACATATCGTCAATGTGGCCTATCGCACATTACTGGGTGCGTGTATCTACCATATATGGAGAGAGAGAAATCTTAGGCGATTCGAGCATACTAAACCTGAATATTGTAGCTAGCTTAATTGTGGAGGATGTTAGACAACGTATACTTGGCATTACCTTGGCTAGCTCTGTTAGTACACATGCACTTTATAGATTGTGGCGTATCCCTTGGCCTGTCGAAGGAAACACTACTTGATTCATGATTGTTGTACTATATCTTTTTCTATTTATGAAAATTACATTTATCGAAAAAAAAAACGTGGTACTAGTGGTTCTCCTTATGACGATGCATCGTGATAATGCAGGTAAGTATTATTATATGCAAGTTTCACAAATTACTAATATTTTCTGGCTCCTTATCGAGAAATAAGGTATCACCTACCTGAGTGGAGGGGACAAGATCGTCGACCCCACAAGACATGTTTAACCATGCACATTCAAGGTTGCGAAACATTCAATGATGCTTCGGTGTACTAAAGAAACATTTTCCAATGTGAGGGATGCCGAGCTACCTTCAAAACCACTAGGTTGATATAGTAATTGCATGTTACATACTTCATAATTTCATCCGTAGGTTTAACAATGATGACATCATATTCAACAAACAGGATGAAAACACTCCTCCTGACATAGATTCATTTTACCATAGAGGACATCCAACCACTTATGAGATAGAAGCCCAATGCAACCTTCAAGATAGCACAACAATGCAAATGTGGACAGCCAACTATCCGAACTAGGAATGAACGTAGTGGACAACTGTTGATTCATATGTAAACTATTAAAACCTCTTCCAATTTTTACGTTGTCTCAGAATATTATGCTATAAGATCATTTAGTAGTAATCCCACGAAAGATGATATGTGCTTGATTGTTGACAATTGTAAAACTGTTTAGATAGTAGTTCAAGCAAAATTGACATTTTTCTACATTTGCAACCGCACACGTGATGCGATGTTGCACATTACTATTTCGTAACCATAATTCTTTGCAACCATGGCATATCATAGTATCTGGAGAGTGCTGGATTTCCATAGGAGGACCACTAGACTTTAAATATTGAGCAACGCTTCATGTGGATGATACTGGACGACAACACCCGAGCGCCCATGAGAGACGATGCACGTGTGGAGGCACAGATGGGTTATTGGGCACATGGATTACAAAGACATTTTGGATATCCTTACACCCGAGACCAAATACGTGATAAATTCTATGAGTTTAAAAATCGATTTCGCCAGTTTCGCCAGGGATTCATTATAATTTTGAAACATTTGTTATGGTGTTTCCCTTAGAGCTATGACCACGTGTGTCACGGGTACGCCATGTTATTTCCAATGTGATGACATCTACTTAAGAATTACCATTTAAAATTACTATATTAATTTGCAACACCATCAAATTGTAAATTGGACCATGTTGTGGCATTTTTCATTATCTAGACGATACTATCAGTATCCAAAGCCACATTATCCCAACATGCTAGAGGTGTGGGGCCCCATAAGGTTGTCGGGTGTTCTTGTAGAGGCTCAGAGCGATGCACAAAACGACGAGAGTAATAACACCGTGCGTAATCCGGTGAGAGGATTGTCCCATCATTACTGACGCATACACTCATTGCCAATTGGGATGTAATGAAACATGTAGCACGTGGCAATGGTGGCCCACTGCTGGCACGCAGTACCTCATTAGCCGCACGATGCAGTCTCGACATGCGACCGATAGTTGGGGGGGATAGGATTCTGGACTGACTACATTCGTCGATTTGGCGTACAGTCTGATCGAGGTGCCCAGACATATAGTGAGGGAGATAACACAGTGCACTCACGGCGACCACAGGCCTCCCACCACAGCGGCATGATAGTCCTTAGGCGTACAATGCTCGAATGTGAAAATTCCAAGTCAAATGTTGATTTAATCATTAAAAAGGTCACAACTACTCGAGCATTTTGTGAGTGTCAAATGCATTCATTTCTTATATGCCATGCAATGCGTAATTAGAATTGGACAATTCTCTAGAAATTGCCAGCCTTATATGGTACGAGTAAAAATATTCCCTCTATTCTGTTTTTAACTAATCAATACTAATTGATTCAACTTTAACTATTTAAATATTTTGAACTCAATATAATTTTCTACTTTAACAAAATATTTGGGAAATTTTGAAAATTTTGGACAATATATCATTATTGCATGCGTAATGCAAAGTGTTTATTGTTTGATTTATCAATTAAATATTTTCACCGCTAATATAAAGGCCATCGAAATTATTTTCAACACAATACTATAGTGCATGTAATTATTTATTAAATTTATAATTATTATTTAATATAAATAAATAAACTCTATACCAAAGCAAATGAGATATATTTATTTCTTTTAAACTGTCTGTATAATATATATTATATATTATTTAATATATCCTATATGTTAAATCTAATGAATAATTCTATATAAAAAATAATTTTTAACTTATGAAACCATTGATATTAAAGATATTTACTATCAATGCTACTGAGTAAAAATATTTAAAGTTTTTCTACCTCAATGAAATACTTTAGCAGTTTTGTATATTGAGAACAATATAACAATACTATATACAAAATTCGTTATTTTCTATTACTTCAATTATCTAAAAACATTTATCAATCTGAATATAAAGTCTAATGAATGTATTGTCAATATATTACTATACTGCAGTTTACTATTAATTACAATTTTTTCAACTTACACTATTTAAATATTTTGTACTCAAAATTTTTCCTACTTCAATGAAATATTTGAGAAATTTGAAAATTGAGGATAATATACCAATAATACATACTTAATTAAAAAAAAATATTATTCGAATTTTATACATTATATTTTTTCAGTCCAAATATAAAGTGTAACAAAATTAGTTTAGAGACAATACTACAATGCATTTAATTATTCATTAAATTTGTAATTATTATTTAAAATATAAAAAAATCCTTAACAAATAAAATTACTTAACATAACTATATATATGCTATATTTCACTAACAAATAAAATACTATATACATACACACTTATATTAATAAATATATATAAAAAAAGACATGATTTGACAATCAACAATAACCTTTGTCTCCCAAATTCCAACATCAAACATACACCACTTATTTTAAACTATTTTATATTATATCAAAGCACAAATTCAAACATATCATCTCTCTCAAACGCATACTTATTTATCTCTATTTTTCTCTCTCTATCTCCAAAACACCAAAATAAAACATCCAAAATACAAATCAAACACTATGAAGCTATCCCACATT
The DNA here is from genome assembly GCF_026168435.1 of Sesamum indicum. NCBI lineage: Eukaryota > Viridiplantae > Streptophyta > Magnoliopsida > Lamiales > Pedaliaceae > Sesamum > Sesamum indicum. The sequence continues at coordinate 14,784,114 of NC_142662.1, read as the reverse complement.
ATTTTTTAGACTTTCAAATTGAACCAACATATAACTTTATCCTATTTAGTGTTCAAGAACGAACTTTGGCAGTATTCATATGGAATCATTTGGATCAATTAATAATGCATAATATATAACAGATGATAAAAATAAAAGGAACAATTGTGAGGGAAAATAAACAGTAGAACTAACTTTGTTCGAGAAGCGGTCAATGTTTGAATTTCAAAGTATCACCACTGGATCGGTAAGCTGACCGATGCAATTGCTCATACTTCCCTTGCAACCAAGGAACATGAACGAATTTTTTGCATCAGAAAAAGTACAATTCCAAAAATTAAAGAATCCTAACTACAAACAATATTTTTAATTGCTAATCATTTCAAAAGAAGATAGTCAAAAAGGTAAAATACTTTTCAACATCATATGCAAATGCCAAAGTTAAAAGGATTAAAAGACATTACTTTTCCAACAACATCTAAAAGTTTCGAAGTCACTATTGTCACTTGCTGAAAAAATCGGTATCATGGTATCAGATACCATTTAATAATGGTATGATAAGTTTTATTAATTATCAAATCCACCTATTAAGAGAAGAAGTCATTCTTCTCTTGAGTTAGGTAATTACTTAGTGATAAAGTATCAGTGTTTTTTATAAAGTGATTTCCTATTTGGACACAATAATTATAAGTTCAACTTGCAACTCTGGTTAGGTTAATAGATTTTCAGCTACAAAACCAAAGACATCAGGACACAGATGCTGCTGCACATATTAGTTTCAAGAAATCAAACACAAACATCAATGTTTGTTGATTAATGACAAATAAAAACCCTTCCCCCCCCCCCTCCAAACAAAAAAAAAAGAAAAAAGAAGGATATGGCTTTATTTTCGAAAGAGAGAAAACAATTGTGATATGTCTAGCTTATGTTTTTTTCAGTCTGATGTTAGGGTAAATTATATTTTTGGTCCCATAAGTGCACCTGTTTTTAATTTTGGTCCTATACTTAGATCAATTCGCACATTTAGTTTCATATGTGGTTTTTCTTTTTTCAATTTGAGGACCATTGAGAGATTTCTATCCAATTGATAATTGCAGCTGCTCTCTCTGTCAGTCTTCCATTAGTCAATACAATCAAAATAAGGGTAAATTACATTTTTGGTCCCATAAGTACATGTTTCTAATTTTGGTCCTACACGTAAATATACGAATTGGCCTGAGTGTGGGACAAAAATTGAAAACAGGTCCACTTATAGGACCAAAAAAGTAATTTGCCCTTACTTTGATTGTATTGACTAATAGAGAGAGCAATTGCCGTTATCAATTTGACATAAATCCCTCAATGATCCTCAAATTGAAAAAAAAACCACATATGTGACTCAATATGTGAATTGACCTGAGTGTGGGACCAAAATTGAAAACAGTTTCACTTATGAGACCAAAAATATAATTTATCCTCTGATGTTATAGCAATCCAGATATATACATAATATATATATATAGGTGGATGTCAGGTTTGCAGAGAGGGGCGCATGCTTTACTGGAATTTTTATGCAAACAATTACAAATGAGTAAGTAACAGTAGAAGTGTGATATGGGCCAGCTATGCATATATATACAGAGCTGCTCTTTAGCATTAGATGTTGAGAAGACTACACGATTTTTCTAAGCAGCAGCAGAAAGTCACAACCATGAGAATTGATATGTATGTATGTATTTGAAATAATAATGAATACATGATAATCTGTGGAATCAAATTAACAACTTCATCAAGGTAAAATTTTAAAATTCTAAATGGTCAGCAATCCGAGCATTCCTTTTAATCAATTGACTACGAAATCGGCGTCGATTCTCCACCCATCTTTTTGTTGGAATAGGTGATAAAAAGTCAATTAGATTAGCAGTTTTGAAAATCATTCAAGCAATCCTTATTTAAGCAATGTTGTCCAAACGAATATGATAAATATTCATCTTTAGCACATGTATCAGTTGTGCTTACCAAATTATGTCAAACACTGCTTCGACGTCACAACAGATGCCCACAAACCACTTAATGACCTATGTAGTTAGATTGCGCATTGGATGGCGGCTGTGAAACCAACTTCTGAGGGTTGGTCTGAAATGTTCCAAGTCAAGTACCTCGAGACTGGACATCGAGAGTCCTACTGAGACTTGCACTGGGTATTGCGTTCATTGGATGAGTGCCGTGTTTCACCGGCGACAGATGTTGGACGTCTATACAATTTAGTAGGTTAGTTGACAAAGTGGTCAACTGACTGAACTAACTCATGGGGATCGTCATATGGGAGCCTTAGAGGATTGATCGGTATGACTTGAGTCCCTGGCTCTGATAGTAAGAAAGTAGTCCTCAAACTTGATGAATCACAGAAATCACGTGCATATGATGACTGTATCTTGGGTTAGGGCCAGTGGTGACTGTGTCACAGACACGATCATCATAAGTCTTATCCAGTACAGTCGGAGTATATAGCGGGTACGGTGAGTTCCAAGAAGAAGATCCTTCTCCTATCAATATATGACAGAGATATCTCCTATGCACTTGAAGATGCGTTAACGGTCTATAAAACTGTGGCCACAATCGTTGATTGAATAGGAAAAAGAGGTTTCTATATCGAGAAAACTTGGCGTAACGCAATCTCAAGTATTAAGAATAGATGCCTAGTTTAGGATGGAAGCCAACACCCAATTTCATGCCCTAAACTAAGGCTGGGAGATGGTAGATGGTAGATGGAAGGACCGTACCCATAAAGACTCGAGAGCCTAAAAGTTCACATGAATATTTGCCTAGTCTCTAGTGTCATGGACCGTTGCTAGACGGCCACCCAAGTGATAGACTTTCTTGATTAAGGGTTGATCAAGAATTATTAATTTAAATTAAATTTAATTAATAATAGTGTTTGACACTAGCCCAAATCTCGCTGAAAGGTGAACCTAAAGAGTCACACACAAATTACCGAGAATGGACTTAATTCCATAAGTAATTGGATTACTTACAAATGAGAGGGATCCATTGGATCGAGGAGCCCAAGGATGAATTTAGGATCTATTATATTGGGCTTGCCCTTATTATTTAATAAGTTGGACTTATTAATTAATCTTATTGGGCTCATATATTTAATTGGATTAAATATATATGATGGGCTTAATTAGGTGGATTTTAATAAATTGAATTTAATTAAAATTAGTTGGGTCTTACATTTTATCTCCATAAAATTGTACCCTAATTAAATTTGATGAAAATTCTAGGAAAGGAAATAATTGACTAGCAATTATCACTTTTGGAAAGTGCTATGTTAGTCATTCTTTATTTGGAATAAAGAATATATTACCTTATGGATTGTGGAATGAACCTAGACACATTCTAGTACATCCATACAAGATATATATATATATATATTAGTTCTTTGGAGTAACTAATAGCATTTACACAGCACAAATAATTTTCCTACCCTAGAAGCTCCAATCGGCCGCCCCCTTTTTCTCTACACACTTGGTGTGTTTTTTTCTCCCTTATTCTCTTCTAGCAAATTGAATTAAGGGATCCCATATTCCAGTGTGGTGTGGACGTGTCTTTAGAGAGCTTCTACATTGAATTCTCGCATGAACGAATCAATGAAAAGAAGTTCGAAACAAATCAAGAAAAAGGTAATTCTTGATTTACGTTTCTTGCACTTCTCATTTTAATTTTACCATAAACCCCAAATTGCTTTATTATTGTTATAATTAACTACATCGACCTCCTAGGAACTCCAAGGATACACCCTTCGGATTCATGGTTTCATTTAATTTGGTTTATTAATGTACGAATTTTGATTAATCGCTTCTACTTGCGCATTTCCAGACCGATCCACTCGCATTTTTGTTGCCTTCACTTTTAGCAAGGCGAAAGTAGACCTAGCTAAAGACTGTTGTTCCTCTTCTCATTTTGGATGAATGGGCTTTGGAGAATTTGTATCTGCTATTGCAATCTCGTTTTTGGAGTTTTTGTGGAAGAAGGAAGTGTGTGTGGAGAAGATATGTGTGAGAGAATGGTGGAGTAGAGGTTAAGGGGGAAAATCATAATTATAATATAATTAAAAATATTAATGGTAAAATGGGATAATAAAAAATTATTACAATAAATAAGTTGTCTTTTATAATAGTATAGATAGATATTTTAACTATTGTAATATTATCTAGAGACGTACGACATGCAATTTATCAAAAAAAAAAATTAAAACTTATAAAGAGATTTCTAAAATTAAATTAATTTTATGCCGAAAGTATATTTGAGATAGTAAAATGGCCTCTTTGTCCACAATTGACCGTCATAGTTGACATGTACATTATTGTTATTATAACTTCACGCATGCTTGAATTAAAAAATCATTATATATATTTCTTAAATAAACTGTAAATATTATATTTTGTATTTATCATGTTCATTTTGAATCTCTTGAGTTCAAATACTGATTCATTTAAAATAAAAAAAGAGTTCTATTTTATGTTCATAATTTTTTTTTTACACAAACTAATGATCTAAGAGACACCATTTTCAAATTTCTTCGCGCCTAAGTGTTCCAGTACTTGTAATTCTTGCTCTTTGCATCCAGAAAAATTGGCGCCTTCTTGTAAGATAATTTTCTCGCTCTTCATCACTCATCAATTGCCTTGTCTCTCTGTCACAAACTTGATCTCTTTCTCTTCTACGTTCAGCTTCAATAGATGCAACTGATAAATCTTGCATTGATGGTTTTGGTTCCGTTACTTATGTTGTCCTCCTATAATATTTGAGTTTGAAGCACCAGGTCATGTGAATTTAGAGCAACGGGCATATAAAACTAACTAGTTAACTAAGATGATCTCTTAATGAAATTTATAGTATTAATAAAATATCAATAATCTATAGGTGTGCTTTTTAATATATTGACAAAATTTACCTCTTTTTGAAAAAGATAATATGAAATCAAATTCTTTTTCTCTCTCTTTTTTTCCCTTTTTATTTTTTCCACTATTTATTTATTTTTCCTCCCTTATCTTTCATTTCATTTTTTTTATTTAAGATGTTATTTTACTTTAAATTATTGTTAAAATTTGAAGTGTGGGAACAAAGTATAGTTATGGCAATAAATTATAGAAGGAAAAACTAGGCTTTATTCATCTAAAAGCTCAAGTGCTAAAGTTACAGAGATGTGAGACTATATATAAAGAATAGAGTCCTAGCTAAAGAAGAAAACTAACTCACTTTGAACTCTAGTTGACAACAGACTCAACAAAAATTAAATATTAGAATAATAATGAAAAACAAACACTGAGAACAAAAGGATAAGTACAAGCAGAACTTGCTACAGCCCCCCTCAAGATGGAACCGAGGAAGCGAGGCCAAACTTGTAAAGGAACCGTCCGAAGTCAGCAGCAGGAATAGACTTTGTGAAAAGATCAGCGATCTGATCAGACCCACGAATGTGAGAAGGAGAGATGAAACCAAGTTTGAATTGATCTCTAACAATGTGGTAGTCGATGTCAAGATGTTTGGTGCGCTCGTGAAAAACGGGGTTGGCGGTAATGTGGATGGCAGCATTGTTATCGCACCAGAAGGGAATGGGTAGCAGAACGGAGACATGGAGGTCGCGTAATACATAGGAAATCTAGAGGAGTTCACAAACAGTAGAAGCCATACTACGATATTCAGCCTCAGCTGATGAACGCGAGACAGTGGTTTGTTTCTTGGTCTTCCAAGAGATGAGTGACGATCCAAGAAACACACAAAAATTGGTAACTGATCGTCGAGAGTCAGGGCAAGAGGCCCAGCTTGCATCAGAGTAGGCGCTAAGAGTCTGGGAGGTAGTGGAGGGAAAGAAGAGGCCAGTGGACGGCGACCCCTTCAGATAATGAAGAACATGAAGAGCTGCATTCCAGTGAGAAGATCGAGGTGCCTGGAGGAATTGACTGAGTTGTTGGACAGCAAAAGAGATGTCAGGTCGTGTAAAGCCAAGATACAGAAGGCGACCCACAAGCTACCGAAAACGATCTGGATTATCAAGTAGAGAGCCGTCATCTCGTTCTAATTTGAGACCTGATGGTTAAGGGGTAGAAACAGGTCTGGCTTCAAGCATTGAGGTATCAGCCAGAATATCCTGCAAGTATTTACGCTGGGTGATCTATAGGCCATGAGGAGATCGGGCGAGTTCAAGCCCAAGAAAGTACTTAGCCGGTACAAGGTCTTTGATGGTGAATAGACGATCAAGATAAGCCTTAACAGAATCCAGAGCAGAAAGAGACAACCCAGTGAGAAGGATGTCATCAACATAGACCAATAAGGCTGTGAGCTCGCTTGAGGTTCTCTTGATGAAGAGACAATGTTCATGGCTCGACTATTTGAAACCAAAACACAGCAACTGATTTGTAAGCTCCAGATTCCACTGTCTGGAAGCTTGTTTGAGCCCGTAAAGCGATCTCTGCAACTTGCAAACATGTCCAGCGGGAACGCCGAGGAGACCTTCAGGGGGATCTATATAAACATCCTCCTCCAGAAAACCATGGAAAAATGCATTGTTGATATCCAGTTGTGCCAAGGGCCATGAATTAGAGGCTGCCAGTGCAAGGAAGATCCCAACAGTAGTAGCCTTAGCGACTGGGGAGAATGAATCAAAGTCGTCCACCCCCTCGATCTGAGTATAACCTTTCGCCATCAAACGAGCCTTATAGCGATCAATGGTCCCATCAGGATGAAGCTTCAGCTTATAGACCCACCGTGAGCCAATGATACGTTTTTCAGGCGGCAAACTCGTCAAGATCCAAGTTTTGTTTGTAGCCAGTGCCTCCAACTCCTTAAACATAGCCTCCACCCAATTCCTATCCTTACAAGTCTGCAAATAACTGTTAGGTTCCTGCAAAGTAGATAAGTGAGCGATAAATCTAGAATGTGCAGTGGAGTATGATGCTGAGACACAGGAAGGAGAAGTGAAGGTGCAGTTGCAGTCTTAATCAGATAGCCAGGAAGGCTTTAGTGAGGTCGTTGAGATCTACGAAGTGGAATAGAGGTGGAAGAGCTAGGCACTGGATCAAGAGTAAAGGGAGTGATCGTGGTAGATGTAGGAGGGTTCGCTAGATCGCTCGAGGGAGTAGGAGGGGTCGCTAGCTCACTCAAGGAAGTAGGAGGATCAAAGTTATCTACAGGTAGTGGCAGGGCAATGGGATCAAAAGGCGAGGTAAGATTGGAATAAAGGAAGATGTTTTCGTGAAATATCATGTCCCTAGAGGTAAGAAGGTGATGAGAGTCGAGATCATAAACTTTGTAGGCCTATTCGGTTTGGTAGTAGCCAAGAAAGATGCATTTTGTGGCACGTTTATTAAACTTTTTCTTGTGAGGCAGAGTGTTGGTTGTGAAACACAAACAACCAAATGTACGGTGTTGTGTGAGGTTGGGTTGCTTGTGATAGAGAATTTCATATGGGCACTTCCAGTCAAGGATAGAAGTGGGTAGTTTGTTGATAAGATAGGTGGCTGTGAGAATGGCTTCCCCCCAAAAACGAGTAGGTAAATGTGATTGAAAGAGAAGAGCCTGACAATCTCTAGGATATGCTTATGTTTACGTTCTACGGTCCCATTTTGTTGAGGGGTATAAGGACAGGAAGTCTGGTGTATAATTCCAAGAGAGTTAAACAACGAACTACATTGGTCGTTAACAAACTCTGATCCATTGTCGGATCGAATATATTTCACAGAAGCATGAAAGTGAACTTTGATCATATTAAGAAAGTCGGTTAGTGTTTGAGGGACTTGGGATTTATACTTGAGTAAGAAGGTCCAGGTCGCACGACTATAGTCATCTACGATGGTAAGGAAGTAATGACACCCGGTTCGCAACCCAAGGGATTTAGGTCCCCAGAGATTTGTGTGCAAGAGCTCAAAAACACTAGTAGAGGAAGTGATACTAAAGGTAAAGGGCAGACGATGCTGCTTAGCCATGGGACAAAATATCAACAGTGATCACTGATAGAAGAGACATCTAATTTAATAGATTGGATGTGTTTAAGGACATCGGATGAAGGATGGCCAAGTCTTCTATGCCATAGCGAGGTGTTACTAATGCTAGCTGAATGACAAGAATCAATCATTAGAGAACTAAAAGATGAAATATCTAAAAAATAAAGATTACCAACCCGTTTTCCCACAGCAATGGTCCTCTTAGTCCTCTGGTCCTAAAATATACAACAGGAAGCTTGAAAAATGACCTCAACAGGTAGTGAAGAGCAAATTTTAGGCACAGAAAGCAAGTTAGATTTAAAGGAAGGCACCAGCAGCACATTGGTGAGAGTGAAATTTTTGTCTAAGGTGATGGTCCCGGAATGAGTAACTTGCTTGGTGGAACCATCCGGAAGATGTATTTGAGTAGGATGTGAGATAGGGGTTAGATTTCAAGGAAATAAGAGTTACCGCACATATGATTAGTCGCTCCCGTATCTATAATCCAGGAATTTAAACAGTTAGCTCCAGAACTCATAAGGGCAATATCCGTACCTGCGAATTTATCATAGCGACCTCCTCCTTCCGCGCGACCTCCCCCAATTAGGCCTCTAGACTACATGCCAGTTCACATAAGCTTAAGCAGCTTCTGCAGCAGTTCCTTCTTAACATCAGGTCGTGACGGTGTCTCCTTTCGGGTCGCTACTTTCGCTGCCAACCTACGTGCTACACCTGTATCTCTTCTACTATTATCCACCAATTCCTTGTACCATTCAGGCGTTCTATGAAGTTTAAAATAGATCTCCCTATCGTGTCTTGTTTTGTCATAGTGCGAGCAGTGCTGGGTTCGCTTGTTCAGCTGAATGTATCGTCTCTTGTAGCGGGTTCGCTTCTCTGTAGCGGGTTTCTCCGTATCTCCACCGTTGCCGACATTTCAGCCATTAAAAACGTCTTTCAAATGGCAGAAAAATCGTGTATGTAGAGATCTTCAAATGAAGGTTCTGATACCATGTTAAAATTTGAAGTGTGGGGAACAAAGTATATTCATGGCAATAAATTATAGAAGAAAAAATTAGGCTTTATTCATCTAAAAACTCAAGTGCTAAAGTTACAGAGATGTGAGACTATATATAAAGAATAGAGTCCTAGCTAAAGAAAAAAACTAACTCACTTTAAATTCTAGTTGGCAACAGACTCAACAAAAATTAAATACTGGAATACTAATGTAAAACAAACACTGAGAACAAAAGGATAAGTACGAATAGAACTTGATAAGTACAAGCAGAACTTGCTACAATTATTCATAATTATTTTATTTTTACATAGAAAACTAACAAAATTATTTCATAATAAATCTGATAGTTATTAATAATATTTTTAAAAAATTAAGCTGACATATCGAATGTGTAGATGTTGCTAGTTTCCAAAGTAGCACAACTAAATCACATTAAAACGGGATAGTTAGATACAATTGTAAAATTAATGACGCAACTATTCAAATTACATTTTCTTTTTTAATGTAAAATTCACTTATACTTTTATTGCCTAATTGAAATAGGATTTTTGCCTATGAAACGAAATATCTGTTCCAAAATTAAAAATTCAACAAAATAAAGAACAAGTTAAATAATTAGTATAATTTATACTAATTTCTACCAATGGTATCGAAATTATAAAAAATATAAATCTATACTATTAATAAGCATCGATGGCCTAATAGTGATTCTTGTATGATAATTTTCTCGCTTGCCAGTACTCATTGATTGCCTTGCGTCTCTGGCATGAGTTCGGCATCTTTATCTTCTAAGTTCAACTTCAGCAGATACAGCTTGTAAGTCGTGCATTGATAGTTTTGATTTTTCTATTTTCTATTTGTGAAGTAGGTCTAAAACATTTATAGGGATTTTTACAACAATAACTCGAATATACATATCCCTTTACTTGCATAGCATATCAAGCTAAATAATGGATAATGTACAGTAATTTTTTTTAGAGGGATAATATACAGTATTAGAAACCCCTAAATTGTACCCTCCAAAAAAAGGAAAAAAAATATGTATTCCCCTAACAAAGGCATGTAAAGCATAAAATATAAAAAAAACAATAACTATTTCAAACCTGAAGTCAATGAAACTTAGAAAAAACTCGAAAAAAGCTTCAACACGTACTTTTATTAGTCAACTCGCACTCCACTGAAAAAGTTGACAAATAGTAATATTAATTTCGCTTTCCATATATTTAGAGGAATTAATGAAAATAAACGATTTGACCAATTTTGAAATGGTAAACAAATAAATAGAACATAAGCACAGAATCAAGCTATCCGCATTAATTTGAAACTTTCAAATTGAACCAACATATCATTTTATCCTTTTCGGTGTTCAAGAACGTTTTGGCAGCATTCATATGGAATCATTTGAATCCATGAATAATGCATTGGATCACTCATGATGTTGATAAACAATTAAAAAAACTGAACATTAGTGAGGAAAAAGAAACAGTAGAACTAATCTTCGTTTGAGAAACGATCACTGTTTAGATTTCAAAGTGTCATCGTGGGATTGGTAGGCTCACGGACGCGATGCTCCACTTCTCTTGCATTCAAGGAACATGAATGAAATTCTTGCATCAGAAAAAGAACAACCCCAAAAATTAAAAAATCCCTAACTAATCACATTGAATTGGCAAGTAAATTTACTACAAACAATATTTTCAACTACTAATCATTTAAAAGAAAAATACTCAAAAAGGTAAAATACTTTTCAACACCCACTGTAATCCGATTAAAATTAAAGTAAGATATGTATGTAATATAAATAAACGACGGATCATGTACATTATCGACTTCATCTACTATTTTTAATGCTTAATGCCTATTGTTAATATACAATCTTGGGACAATATTTCTTTCTTTCCCCTCACCTACACTCCCTGCCGCACAGCAACCATCACCACCACCAGCAATTGGTATATCAATCCCAATATCCAAAACCCAACTCTAATGGATCCCAACTTCTCAACTCTAATTAATTACGTAGAGTTTGTTTACTGAGAGTTACTTAGAGTTGATTGGTTTAGTGACTGTTGAACCCTCCATACGTTTCTTGAGGGTAAAGAAAACAAAAGTACGAAAAACACAACATTCACTCAGAGGACTCTACTTTTTCAAATTTTTCTTTGCATTAACTCCCACCAAACAATCAAAAGAAAGCATCAAAACATCAAGAAAGCAATTTTTACACGAAAAGATTTCTTCGGGAAAAGCAACGGCAGTCTAAAATTACCATGAAAATCACCTCAAAATCAGTGATTATTTGTGTGTATGTAAATGACTCATGTTGCTCTTCTCATAAAGATAGATTAATGTAGATGGACTATAATTGGTGAGAGATGAATTTGGTGTTTTACTCTTGCATAACTGCCATTTAATTCTTTCTTTCTTTTTTTTGGGAATTTAAAATTTTACACTATTGTTTTCTATTTCCAATATTATTTTTGATAGGGGTGCTAACCACCCCATAAGAACATAAGATGAAAATACCCTCTTAAGGAAGAAAAATAACAAAAATGACACAGAATCCGTGTACTTTTTGTCGGGTTGGGTCGTTGAACCAACACTACCCATCCGCCTCCGGAACCACAACTTGAATCCTCAACCGTTGGATCTTCCAGTAGGCACTATATGAGATGTTGCCATGTGAGCCTACTGCGTACGAACATTTGGACTTATAAATCCGCTGTTTGAGAGCATTTATGGTACGTTACATTTATTGCCTATTTGATTACATTAACCCTTTGCCTATGTTTTTGTGTTTTGGCCCATCTTAGAGATGGGCCAAAACACAAAATCAAGTTTGGTTTTATAACTTGCACACCTCTACTAGCTGTGCAAGTTGAATTTTAAATGTTTTATTCATTTTTTTTATTATTTTCTCTCTCTTGTTTCATCTCTGTCGCCTTCTTCTCTCTGTCACATCTTCTTTTCTCTCTGTTCTTTCATCTCTATCGCCTTCTTCTTCTCTTTCTTTCTTTTCTTCTTTCTTCTCTCTTTCCTTTTCTTCTTCTCTTTTTCTTCTGTTTCTTCTTCTTTCATTTTTGTTTTTCTTGGCAAAGGGTCGGTTTCTTTTTCTTCTTCTCTTTTTACTTCTCTTTCTTCTTCTTTTATTTTTGTTCTTCTTGGAAGACATTTGCCCGATCTTGTTTTCCTTCTCTTTTCTTGTTTTTTCTCACGTTTGTTTTTTCTTTTTCTTTTGTTGTTTGGTCTAATTTTTATTGTGTGACTTTTGTAGCAATTGGAACGCCAAAAGATCTGTCGTTTGGGTCGTCACCGCCATCAAAGTCAATGCCTCTGTCGCGCGAGTTTATGGATCAGAAAATTAATCTTTTACCTAATGTTGTCTTTGCTTCTGTCGAAGAGTTTGATTCAAGTGTATGAGTTTTGGGGGTGGATTTGTTATGTGAAGTGAGGAAATGGCGAAGAGGGTTAGTGATGAGACTGTTGAAACGGAGTTGGAGACTGAGACCCAACATCCATACGCCGTTCATGTTTTTCTCCGGTCAGCCGCACTGTTATTCTTTCTTTAAATTTAGGATTTTCTTTTTTATTATGAACTACTTGTATCCATGTTGCTCAACAATATATCGGTTATTGAGAAAAATTACAACTGATTTGTACATTGAATTTTTCTTTTACATATTTTAAGAAACTGATTTGGGCAAGTTGTAGTATATAGTGTCGGTGCATTATACAGACCTGTTTTGTTGCACTGTAATAAGTATTTATTGCAATAAGTGTTGAAGTGTATATCAATTGTGACTATACACTGTAAAATTTTGTGCTGCTACTATTTTTTATTTAACATTTCACTTACAGGTTTTGCATTATATTTACTGAAATTTGAGCCTGTGTGGCAATGCATGATTTTACTTATAAGCTTTAGTGTGCAGTGCATGACTGATATGCACTATTGTGGCAGTCCCTTTTATTTATTGACTTGCTTTAGTGTGGCAGTGTTGCTTTTTGCTACATTGACTGCAGTCGTATTATTTGCAAGTTGTCTGTGGAGATTCACATGGTCACAGTGACACTTTTAGCATATTTGAGACTATAACATATATGTTACTTATTTTGTCTATATATAGCATTCATATCATTCGCTAAAAAAACTACCATCTAAACTTCAAAGTTCAAATACTTGTATTGGTTATTGAGTACGTATTCGAATATAGTGTTGCACTCGGGGAACGGTGGATTGTATTCCACTTTTGTCGGTGTTCTATATTTGAACCATCATATACCTACGTTGATTGAAAAAGGTACTTGTTAATCCCTATTTTAATTCTGATTTTATGTTGTTTGCTATGTCTCACCAAGCCGTGAGGTGGAGTTCGTGTTGTGGTTATTTAAGCTAAAGCTGTCTCATGAAACTTGCATATCTTGTGGATTTTTTGGTTCTTTACTTGTTAGGTCTATTCTGGAGTTGGTTTTGTAAAGATAGATATGTGGTAATCTGTACTTTTGTAGTTGTGTTTTTTAATTCAATCTTGTCTAGACCATCCTTATTTTTCATCTTTACTGGTAGTTTATCTATATCAATTCAAGTGATATGATGTGTCTTTTACTAGGGATGGCACTTGTAGTGAGTTACCATGCTAAGTTGCTAATTATTCCTTGTCTCTGTGAGCTACATTCATATGATTTGTGCTTCCAGACAGCTTTGTTTCCCTTTTCCTTCTTTATCTTGCTGGTTTAGGTTGGTTTATGAGATGTAATTGGTTAAGTGTACAATTGTTTATGTTTATCGAGAAGAATCACTAACTTGGTATATAATAGTATGAATTAAGTATTGAATATGATCTTGTAACAACACAATCTTCTGTACACATTTATGGACTCTGTTGGCATTATTTTGGCAATGATCACCTGTATGGTAATAAAATTGGACAAAACCCCGCATGCTTTTAGGAACTGCAAATCAAGAGGGTTTCGTTAAGCTTCCTAGGATTGCCTTATATATCAAAAGATGATGTACTAAAAAATCCCATCTAATTTAATGTTTGTGGAAAGGAATGGATTTCCAGGTAATCTTAAATATCTGTTATGAGATCGAAGATATGATAATAAACTTGGTGTTTGATTGAATCACATGGTTAATATCTCTAGGATTAACTTGGAGATTCCCTGCATTTCAAGTATTGCATTTGCAAATTCTTTTTATTGGCAACAGAGGATTAACAATCGTAGTAGTTCATAGGTGAGCAAGATAACTTTCTATTTGCCTTTGTTTTGGTTATAAATGTCCTTTGCGGTCACTATTGGTTCAGATTCCGGAGTATCTGGAGAGTCCTGGGTAATAGTATTTGCTGTAATTTACAAATACTG